>NC_044038.1:24811090-25111090 GCF_901765095.1 Microcaecilia unicolor
TGTGCTGAATCTGATAGGTTTACACTACAGTAGTGAACACAGAGTGTCTCCATCAGCCCTCTTTGCCATAAGAACATCAAAATTATTGGGTGGCGGAGCAGGTGGCGGAAGAGAGGTTGGTGGTTGGAGGCGAGGATAGTGGAGGGGCAGACTTATACGGTGTCTGTGCCAGAGCCAGTGATGGGAGGCGGGACTGGTGGTTGGGAGGCAGGAAATACTGCTGGGCAGACTTGTACGGTCTGTGCCCTGAAAAGGCAGGTACAAATCAAGGTAAGGTATACACATATGAGTTTATCTTGTTGGGCAGACGTATGGACCATGCAGGTCTTTTTCTGCCGTCATCTACTATGTTACTATGTAAAATAAGTCATTTAACAACCAAACGAGCTGGGGAATTTGGGATTTGTGTGTGTGTACCCTACTCTGTACAGTTTATTAATTTATTCGATAGGCTCATACAAATTATTCCTTTAGGAACAGAATGGAAGAAATCCGTAAAATAGGGCTGAGGAAAAAATTTGGAAATAGGTCTTTCAATGATGAAGGAATGATGTACAGTGACCGTAGGCATCTCAAAAAGATATAGTGGAATTAGAAAAGGTACAGAGAAGGGCGACGAAAATGATAAAGGGCATGGGACGACTTCCCTGTGAGGAAAGGCTGAAGCGTCTAGGGCTCTTCAGCTTGGAGAAAAGACGTCTGAGGGGAGATATGATAGAGGTTTATAAAATAATGAGTGGAGTGGAATGGGTAGACGTGAATCATTTGTTTACTCTTTCCAAAAATGCTAAGACTAGGGGGCATGCGATGAAGCTACAAAGTAATAAATTTAAAACGAATTAGAGAACATTTTTCTTCACTAAACGTGTAATTAAACTCTGGAATTCGTTGCCAGAGAATGTGGTAAAGGGTGACCGAGGTACTGCCTGAGAGCAGACCTCAGCAGTATAGTGGGCTAATTGAATGTTTGGATCTGCAGCCATGTTTTGAGTGAACATGCAGGCTGTAGAGAGGACATGGGAGATGTGAGAGCATTTAGGATTAGAACCAAAGGACGTACACATACACTGGATAGAAATATGCAGAATGAGCTGGGAAGCAACTGAAATCAACGTTAATACAGAATAAAGAACTGTTTCTCTCTGCATACTTAAGAACATAAGAGTAGCCATACTGGGTCAGATCAATGGTCCATCTAGCCCAGTATCCTGTTTTCAAACAGAGGCCAAGCCAGGTCGCAAGTAAAGGAAAGGGAAATGGGACTTGATATACCACCTTTCTGAGGTTTTTTGCAACTATATTCAAAGCGGTTTACATATATTCAGGTATTTTTTTTTTTGTACCAGGGTCAATGGAGGGTTAAGTGACTTGCCCAGAGTCACAAGGAGCTGCAGTGGGAATCAAACTCAGTTCCCCAGGATCAAAGTCCACTGCACTAACCACTAGGCTACTCCTCCACCTGGCAGAAACCCAATTAGTAGCCACATTTCATGTAGAACCCTAAAAAGTAACAACATTCTTTTCAGAATCTCAAAAGTAGCAACATTCCATACTTCCAATCCCGAGGTAAGCAGTTGCTTCCAATGTCTCTGTCTCAATAGCAGACTATGCACTTTTCCTCCAGGAATTTGTCCAAACCTTTTTTAAACCCAGATACACTAACCGCTGTTACCATCTCATTCTTATTCGCTTAGAAGTCCTTTTATTAAACTGTGGTAAAAGTGGCCTTAGCACACCTCTACACAGGTCTTTCCCATATGCTAAGGCCATTTTTACCGCAACCGGAAAATGTCCGACTTTCCTCTTTCTGAATTATATTGTTTGTCCTTGTCGGAGAACAAACCACTCGATTGCTTGAACAAGAAAGTACTATTAAGACTCCGAAGATCACCTCCCCCTTAGCAGTGCATTACAATGAATATCAACATGTTTTGACTTTAAGATGTGGAATGCTTCCATTGGGTTGCATTCACTGAGCACCACAAGAGCAAAAATGGATTTTTCAGTTGCAAATCTCTAGAACCAAAAGGTCTGAATGTGAAAATTGAATGGAGCCATTTCTTCTGAAAGAACTCATTTAAATACCAAATTTATGTACTAAATTAATCCACGTATCAAGCTTTGCTGGTTTGTTGTTTTTGGCTGTGGCATCTGACATTCCATTATAAAGGGAGTGTACGGGGTTTTCAGTACTGTGAAAGCCAAATTTAGTTCAGCCGAATGTCGGAGCAAGTAAAAAGCATGGGTGCAGAAGTTGGAATTCTGCTCGGATGTTCTTAAAGCTTCAACATGTTTTTCTTTCTTGCAGAAATAAGCCGTTGACCTTCAAGCAGTTTGTACGAAACGCTGGCCATCCTCGGTCACTGGTTCATAATGGAGTAACTGCGAAGCTGGCTCTATGATATCAGCAAACAGGCTCAATATTGATACCGCTACACCAAAGCTAAGGAGGAAGGGTTTGGTTTTTTTATACCAATGATAAAATGCTTAAGCTCTAATAGGTGATGACACCGTGAGTACCTTTGAGGCTTTTTTTTCCTTCCTTTATACATTCTAGCTTTTCTGTCACTTGGTTTCTTGTTATTTTGTGGAGAACATTTGAGTTTCTTTTGCAACCACCTAATATACCCAGGCGGGTGGTTCCATGCCTCAGAACCTCAGTGAGCAAAAGGCACACCTTCTCGTGTCTGCAAGACACACATTTTTTAGTGATGGAACCACCAAAATCTTTGCTGCATCCGATGTGAGTGTTTGCTGTGGTATATATGGTTGTAACATGGTCGTCAAATGGTAGGGTGCTTGTTCCTTTAATGCCTGGTGTACGTGCAGCAGTAAATTAAACCAAATCCTCTCACTAATAGGCAACCAGTACAATTCAATCAAAGCAGCGGTATCATGTTGGAATTTCAAAACATTATTTAAACTCAACAGACTCACTTCAGCGATATCACTTTATGAGACTCTATAAAAAGCTGAAGAACCAATATTGACAATATCCCTGCATATAACCTATCAGAAAATGTATTATTGCTGGGAATTT
The DNA here is from genome assembly GCF_901765095.1 of Microcaecilia unicolor. Taxonomy (NCBI): domain Eukaryota; kingdom Metazoa; phylum Chordata; class Amphibia; order Gymnophiona; family Siphonopidae; genus Microcaecilia; species Microcaecilia unicolor. The sequence goes on from NC_044038.1 coordinate 24,814,131, forward strand.
CAAAACACCCATAATTAGACATGCTGTCACATTTTGTACTATCTGTAGTGAATTAGTAGTTGATTTTGGAAGGTCTAAAAACAGCTGGTTGCAATAGTCAACTTTCAATAGTACCAGAATTTGTACAACTATTCTTGAGTAGAGAGGTGTGGTAGCCGTGTTAGTCCGCTTTTAAAGGTAATCAATGGAAATCAAATAAAATAAAACATGGAAAAGAAAATAAGATGATACCTTTTTTTTATTGGACATAACTTAATACATTTCTTGATTAGCTTTCGAAGGTTGCCCTTCTTCATCAGATCGGAAATAACCAAATGTGGTAGATGACAGTGTATATAAGTGAAACATTCAAGCATTTCATTGACAGTCTAACATTGGTTTTACTCTTCTCAATAAATACAACCGAAAAAAAACAATCCTTCACCAACTGACGCATGTATGGTTTCAAGGTGAGGGTAGAGTCTAACAAAATTCCCAAATATATGTCCTTTACCAGGATTCTTTCTTTTCCCTTTGAAATACTGTGCAGTGGTATGTACCATCACTGCAACTGCGGTCAGCAATGACTTGCAATCTTGCTGTGCCTTCTGTACATCATTTGCGATTGGAGCAGACAAGAAGAGGAGTGTTTTCCATTGTTAGACCACGTGAGTGGAACAAATTGCCTTGTGGGATCAAAAAAGAAACCTTTTTGGCGACACTTAAACGCCTATTAAAGAACCATTTCTTATGTTCCTGCTAAGCATGGCTTATTTTGACTATTGCCTTATTTGCATTTTGGATTGGACTTTTGTTGGAGACCTTTGTTGCCTGGCTGTAATGATTTGTTTTGTGTGATTGGTTGTTTTATGTGTATTTTATGTAGTTTTATTGTTCGCTGCCCTGGATAAGGGCAGATTATAAATAATAATAAATCTAAATGTTCAACCTGGTGAGGAACAGGAATCATCTGACCATTAAGATTTATCTGTAAGGGAGATGATAGCAAGGGCTTCCAATCAACAAGCAAAATCTCTGTCTTAGCAATGTTCAAAGCAAGCTTGTTACACATTGAGCTGGCTACATGCTTAATAAGCTCACACACCTTATACTCCACAACTTTAACAGAAGCCTCAAATGGAAAAAAGAAACCTGAATATCTTCTGCATGCATTCTATAGTATTCAGGTCCTTCAACCACCAACACAAAGGAACCAAATATAAATTGACAGGGCCGGTCTTAGGCAAGGGTAACAGGGGAGGTCACACAGGGCCTCATGCTCCTAGGCTCCCCGCATCTCTGCCATGTCTGTCCTCCTGTCTCGGAACACCTCCCTGCTCCATACCTTAATGTGCATCCACATTTCAGTAGAGAGCATCCTTCTTATCTGTTCCCTTCTCCACTACTGCCAACTCCAGACTTCGCGCCTTCTGTCTTGCTGCACCCTAAGCCTGGAATAAACTTCCTGAGCCCCTACGTCTTGCCCATCCTTGGCCACCTTTAAATCTAGACTGAAAGCCCACCTCTTTAACATTGCTTTTGACTCGTAACCACTTGTAACCACCTGCCTCCACCTACCCTCCGCCTTCCTGTACACATTAATTGATTTGATTACTTTATTTTTTGTCTATTAGATTGTAAGCTCTTTGAGCAGGGACTGTCTTTCTTCTATGTTTGTGCAGCGCTGCGTATGCCTTGTAGCGCTATAGAAATGCTAAATAGTAGTAGTAGTAGTCTCTTGTAACCAGAGCTAATATTGTGATGTCATAATGCCTCAGGCCACCAATAAGAGCCAACCTCATCAGTGATGTCACAATGGCTTGATTGTCCTATACTTGGCTTACTTTAATTACATAGCTCTTTGAGCAGGGACTGTCTTTCTTCTATGTTTGTGCAGCGCTGCGTATGCCTTGTAACGCTATAGAAATGCTAAATAGTAGTAGTAGTACTAGTAGGCAGCAGCAGCGATTTTCATATCCTGTCAGCTGCCAAGCCCAGAGCCTGTTTGCTGCTTTGTCCCGCCCCCTTTTGATGTCACTTCCTGCTTCTGCAAGGGCAGGATGCACCGATGCGGCATCAAGGAGGCTCTGAGCTTGGCAGCTGTCTGCCACTGTCTACTGAAACGTGGTGGATGTATATCAAGGTATGGGGTGAGGTGGGGGTCCAAGAGCTCTAAACCTCCTTTTAAACTGATAAATTATGGCATGTGGTGGTGGATGCAGTGGGCGTGGGCAGGGCGGGGGGCGGGCGTGAGCTGGTGGCGGGTGGGCGCAGGTTGGGGCGGCCCACTTAACTGGTCTGCACAAGGCCCCGCAATTGCTTAGACCAGCCCTGCAAATTGAACAGGAACAACAACAACACTGAGCCTTGTGGGACACCAGCAAGGCTAATGAGGAGGTCTTACCACCCACCTTTCCTTGCTGCTTCCTCTCGACCAAATTAAAGCACAAAACCACTCCAAACCTATTCCATGTATACCAAACATCTGAAGTCTCTTTATCAAATACTAAGAGACACTGCATCAAAAGCAGCTGAAATATTAAAAAACAAAACACCCAAAAAAATGTTTTCCCTCATCTAGACCCTGTTGAAGCACATCCATTGTAGATAATAATGAAGATTCTGTGCTATGGGCCTTCCTAAACCCATATTGGTATGAATCCCAGATAATCATCCTATTGTCTCTCAAAACCACACGTTCTAACACCTTAGCCAAGACTGGCAAAGAATAAAAAAGGTTGATAATTACTGAACACATTTGGATCCAAGACCAGCATAAATTACTAGATGAGAAACCGCTTTTATAAGATTTAACAAGAGTCCATAATAAGAAATATAATGATTGTGTGATAGAAACAGAGAGTGAGGTTGGAGGATTATACAATCAGAAGTTCTCCCCAGTGTTTTTCATTAAAAGTTGTTTACATAGGAACCTAGGAAACCAGTTTACAGGCAACCGCTTAGTGCTTTGATATGGAACGGAAGGGAAAGTAAGTATGAACTAAACAGATCTTTTGCTAAGAAGGAAAAAACTGCCCCCTGGCTAGGAAGTGTTGTGTCACAAGCAGTACACTGTATAGCAGGCAGCTGAGGTATATCCTTAACAGTATGAGCAGGGATAGCAGGACAGACTGAGGTGCCCTTTTACTAAGCCGCTTAAGCGTCTATGCGCGCCAACGCGCGCCAAAATGGAGTTACTGCCCGACTACTGCTTGGCTCTTGCGGTAATTTCATTTTTTGCCGCACGTCCGATAAGCGCATCTGAAAAATATTTTTTATTTTCTGGCGTGCGTAACGGACGCGTGCCAAGTGGCATTTGACGCACGTAGGTCATTACTGCCAGGTCAATGACCGGCGGTAAGGTCTCAGACCCAAAATGGACGCGCGGCAATTTTCATTTTGCCGCATGTCCATTTTCGGCCAAAATTTTTAAAAAGGTCTTTTTTTACAGGCCCGCTAAAAAATGGATCGGCGCATGCCTAAAACCCGCGCCTATGCTACCGCAAGCCATTTTCAGCACGCTTTTGTAAAAGGACCCCGGAATGAGTTCCTTGTTTTTTTCTGTTATCATCTGCTTTGATGTTATTGATCCTTTCCTTATACAGTTCTATTCACACCAGCTCTAATAGAAAAAAAAAAAAAATATATATATATAATATATTACTTATTTATTTATTTTAGGGGCCCATTTACCAAGCTGTGGTAAAAAGGGCTCTGCAATAGCAGCCATTTTTGCCATGCGCTGTGGCCCTTTTTAGCGCAGCAGGTAAGAAAGGCTGAAAATCGACATGGCCAAGCGTTAAAATTACATTTACTGTGTGACCATGTGGGAGGGAGCATCACTGACTGGTGGTGGTAAGGGCTCCCGCAGTAACCAGGCAGCACACAGCGCTGTCCGATCATCATCAGATTAGCACTGTGCTAATAATTACAGAAAAAAATTGCATCATGCCAGAAATGGCACATGCACGAGGCAGAACTATCGCCGGTGTCCACATTGGGCTGGTGGTAGTTCCAGGTTGTCACATAGCAAGTCCTTTGCCACATGGCAACCCTTTAGTAAAAGGGCCCAGCGTGATAAGGTCATTTTTACTGCCAGGGTAAAATGGCTGATTTTTCTATTTTCCCCATTAATCTGGAGCTACCGCCGGCCCAACATGGGCTTACCACACACCAGGGGCGTAGCCAGACCTCGGCGGGAGGGGGTGCCAGAGGCCAAGATGGGGGGTACTGTTTAGCCGCCTCCCCCACCGCCGAGCCCCGCGCCACTTTGGACCCCCCCCCTGCCGCCATCGCCACCACAAAAAAACTCCCCAGTTGCCGCCAGGTACCTTGTTTGCTGGTGGGGGTCCCCAACCCCCTATCCGAAGAGTCTTCTTCAGCGCTGGTCGACTCTGGCGCCTTCGCTGTGTGATGATCTGTTTCGAACTCCTGACATCCTGCACCGTGCACATCCTGTATGTAGCCCCGTGCAGGACGTGCATGCAGGATGTAAGGCATCAGAACAATCATCACACAGCGAAGGCGCCGGAGTCGACCGGCGCTGAAGAAGACTCTTCGGCTGGTGGGGGTTGGGGACCTCCGCCAGCAAACAAGGTACCTTATTACTGCGGCGGGGCAGTGGCGGTGGTGGTGGCGGCTGTGGGGGGGGCAAATGTAGAGGGGGCCAGGGCTTAATCTGTGGGGGCCCATGCCCCCATGTAGCTACGCTCCTGCCACACACTAACCTGGAGCTACTGCCATCCCAACGCGGGCACCAGTGGCAGATCCAGCCCCGCAAGCACCATTTCCCATGCTAGGGAAAATCAGTCCATATGTTTTTAACACGGCGATAACCTGGTGGTAATCGGGCATCGCTGCGCTGTACCCTGGTTAGTGCATGAGCCTATATCGCCACTTCAGTAGGTGGTGGTAAGTGATCCCCCTGCATGGCCACGCAGTAAAAGCAATCTTACCCCATGGCCATGGCTATTTTCAGCCTTTTTTACCTGCTGTGGCAAAAACGTCCCCCACCACCAGCGCAGGGCCCTTTTTACCGCAGCTTAGAAAAAAAGGCCTCCCTATTGTGGTAAAAGGGCACCGTTATTTGTTAACAGCATAACAACAGTAAAATGACCAAATATATACACCCAATGAGGTAAACTTGGAGACAGGCAAACTGAATCCTAATATTAGGACTAAATGATACACACTTAAGACCACTGTAGAGCAGAAACATGATAAATGTCAGCAGAATATGAATGATATTATAATAGGTGACACAAAAAGCAGAAGAGACGTAGAAATCTATATGAAGATGAATTTTCAACCAACCAATGCCTATGGCCACCCCCCCAGAGTGCACCTGATCCTTATTCACTTGTTCACTTGTTCAGAACCCTTATTTTATCATCCTCACTTTAATATTCCCTTATCTCTTGTTTGTCCTGTTTGTCTGTCCTAATTAGATTGTAAGCTCTGTCGAGCAGAGACCGTCTCTTCATGTTCAAGTGTACAGCGCTGCGTACGTCTAGTAGCGCTATAGAAATGATAAGTAGTAGTCTTTGGGATTCTGGAATCTTGCTACTCTTTGAGATTCTAAATGGAATCTTTCTACTCTTTGGGATTCCGGAATCTTGCTACTCTGTGACCTTGTCCCTTATTTGTCCTGTTTGTCTGTCCTAATTAGCTTGTAAGCTCTGTCGAACAGGACTGTCTCTTCATGTTCAAGTGTACAGCACTGCGTACGTCTAGTAGCGCTATAGAAATGATAAGTAGTAGTAGTAGTAGTGATCCTGTCTGACCTCAGAAGCCAATACCAGGTACCTTAAAAAAGGGCATTGTTGGTTGAATAAATTCATCTTCATATAGATTTCTGCGTCTCTTCTGCTTTTTGTGTCGCTGTCTTGGGTCTTGCAGATAGAATGCCCTGTTGTTTTCTTGGACCTTGATATTATAAAAGTCAGCATGGAAGGGACACATTAGAACATTCAAATAATATAGATGAATAATTGAATAATTTGAGCTTTATGAAGGTCTGAAGTACACTATAATGAAGAAATAATGCATGTATAAAAAAAAAATTTAACTTTTGAATGATTTGAAGATTTATGTCGTTATTTTAGCTCTGAATACAAGTTATAATTAAGACACACTAAACAGATTAAAAGATACTTAACTCTTCATGCTCCAGAGGACTGATTCTGTTAGATATAACCTGGAAATGAGAATCTGATTAATATCAAAATAAAATGATAAATCATTAACAAATCTAATTTAAATGCCATGTTAAATAAATGTTGCATCTGAATAATTCAATGTATTTACCACCTGCTGACACACCATCAAGAAGACACAATGAATCTTTCTACTTAGCATTTGGATAGAAAATCAAAGCGTCAAAATTGACCCTAATAATTGTTTCTGCTGCCTCAGTGGAACTCAATTTTTAAGTGCCTGGTAAAAACAAAAACAACCGCAAGAATATTATTATTAATATAATAATAATAATAATAATAATACAGTATTATGAAAGCCAACGCACAAACCTGGTGCATTTCAATTTGACTGCATTATTCCTTCTTGAATCCACTTTAAGCAAATTAGACAGTATTTTAAAATGAACAAAGCACCTTAATTAGTTATTTCTAAATTAAATATGTCTGTCAGAAAAAAATATGTAAGAAAGAAGACACCTAACTCTCATCTCCTGGGTCATAGAGGTAGCAGCCTGTAAAACTTCATCTGAGCAATAGAACAAGTTATTCATCATGTCTGGACATCTACTGGGTTATGTGAGCAATCTGTGACCTTCTATATCAAAATTATTATGTGGGTGCTTGAAATTACATATATATAAAGAGTAGTGGTAATCTTAGAAACCCTATCATGTTTTGGGCATGCATAAACTGGAATTTAGATGTGCATCTTGCATGGATGTCTAAATCCTGATTTTAGAAAGCCAGGTATACGCATCCAAAACTTGAATATGTGCAGGACGTCAGACTCACAGAAACAGAAGCCTGCGCGGCTACGTTGCTGATCTGCAAGGGCAGGCTACTAGTTGGAATGTTGCTAGTGGAGGAGTAGCCTAGTGGTTAGTGCAGTGGAACATGGGATGTTGTTACTATTTGAGATTCTGGAATGTTGCTACTATTGAGATTCTACGTGGAATGTTGCTACTATTGGAGATTCTGTTGCTACTATTTGAGATTCTACATGGAATGTTGCAATTCCACCAGCAACATTCCATATTTAGATTGTGAGCTCTTTGAGAAGGGACTGTCTTTTTTGTGTACGGTGTACAGCGCTGCGTATGCCTTGTAGCGCTATAGAAATGATATAGTAGTAGTATATAGTCAAGAAACAGTTTCAGAACAAAATCAAATATTTTGCAAACTTCTATGCTTCTTGTTGGGGTTCTTTCCTACTCCTCTTTGTTTACCAGCCTTCGATAAGTTTCTTTGCGGGCTCAGTGTTCTGTCACTGGATTTCTTTTCTGCGCTATGGTGTGTGTGTGTGTGTGTGCCTTTTGTGTTTTGATACCTCTGGTTACAGTGGAGTCTTTCTTTCTATCACTGAGCACAGGTTATTTGCTCTGTTCGCTGCCGCATTTCAGCCTGACCTGGATGTTCTTTTCTCTGTCTCTGATTGCTTGTATGGTACAGAAAGTAAATCAATACAGTTTAAGTGAGGGGGAAAAAAAGGCAATTTCCTTCCATAGCCTGGCTACAGTTAAAATTGCTCCCTTATTCCTTCCATCTGTCACACATACAATGTGACTTCTTCCATTTTCTTGGCTATACAGGTCCCTCTTAAGAACATCTTTCTATACTGCAAATTGACTCTTTCTTAAGATCATGCCCAAGACAACATGAGGAGAAGCCAGTAAAGCTTAAAGAAGGTTTTTCTCCTGCAAGGTCTGTGAAAACTATTGTTTTCCTAGCTTTTAATGGTAAGAGGCAGATTGTCATTATTGGAATTAAAAAGTGATTTTTAACCAGGACAGGAAGGGTGCAGTTTTATAACAGAGCATCTAAGAAACAGTGAAAAAGCAACACACCTGTGTACATTGTTATTATTATTTGTTACATTTGTATCCCACATTTTCCCACTTATTTGCAGGCTCAATGTGGCTTACATATTACTGTTAACGGCGATAGCCGATTCCGGTGTGAACAAATACATGGTGTGAATAATACAAAGTGATATTGTGGTGGGATGAAGTACATGTATGGTAGGTTGGATTGGGGGGGGTCTTAGAGAGGGAGAGGGGAGGAAGAGTCAGGTAATGTTCATTAAGGTCTTTGGTTTCATTATGACATAGGTGTCCAGGTATTTTATGTTGAGACGGGGGGGGGGGGGGGGGGTATGTTGTTCATAACTTTGGCCCCAGTAGTGCACAAATGCTCGTACAATTGCACCACCAAAGCAAGTGTGCATTTGTGCATGCATGTACTGGTAAGAATTGCTGTATTTGTATTTATAACATACACACAAAAGTGCTGACCCCTGCCCGAATTCCATGTACTGTCTTGTCCCTGGGAATGACAAAGGTGCTTATTTAGGAAGCCCTATGCATGTTTTAGATGCACATAAGCTGGCATACCCACCTAAATTCCAATTTTAAAAATCCAAAAATATGCATATGGCAGATAGGTGTGCTCTGGGTGGTTGTGGGCAAGACTAGAGCAGGCCAAAATAATAGACATACTCTCCATTTCAGAAGGGGGATGCTTGTCTACGTTCCAAAATGTCAACTCAGCATTTATACATAGTAACATAGTAAATGACAGCAGATAAAGACCTGTACGACCCATCCAGTCTGCCCAACAAGATAAACTCATTTTACATGGCATGTGATACTTTATACCCGAGTTTGATTTGTCCTTGCCATTCTCAGGGCACAGACCGTAGAAGTCTGCCCAGCACTGTTCTAGTACTAAAAGTTCTAAAGATTCTGGAATCCTAAAGAGTTGCAAGATTCCAGAATCCCAATTAGTAGCAACATTCCATGTAGAACCCCAAAGAGTAACGTGGTAACATAGTAAATGATGGCAGATAAAGACCTGTACTGTCCATCCAGTCTGCCCAACAAGATGAACTCATTTTACATGGTATGTGATACTTTATATGTATACCTGAGTTTGATTTGTCCTTGCCATTCTCAGGGCACAGACCGTAGAAGTCTGCCCAGTACTGTTCTTGTACTAAAAGTTCTGAAGATTCTGGAATCCTTAAGACTTACAAGATTCCAGAATCCCAATTAGTAGCAACATTCCATGTAGAACCCCAAAGAGTAACATAGTAAATGATAGCAGATAAAGACCTATATGGCCCATCCAGTCTGCCCAACAAGATAAACTCATTTTACATGGTGTGTGATACTTTATATGTATACCCGAGTTTGATTTGTCCTTGCCTTTCTCAGGGCGTAGACTGTAGAAGTCTGCCCAGCTAAGATTCCACGGAACCATTCCTTCTAAACAGGATTCATTTGTGTTTATCCCACGCATGTTTGAATTCCTACTACCTGGGATGTTTAAGCTTTAGGAAAATGCTCCTTTTATGCAGTGCTGCACTGGGGTTTAGGGGAGTTATCTCCTTAATCCCTTTCTTTCTTCTTCCCTTCCCCTCCCCCCCCCCAAAAAAAATAATATCAACAAAGGATATGGGCTCTGTGACAGCTCTAGCAACGTAGATGTGTATGTTTGTAAAATGGCTAACATGCATGTGTATGTTCTGAAATTCCGGCACATCATGTTTCTGTTGCCATGTTGCGCCTGTTGCTATTGTCAGCTTTGATGCTCGTGAAAAGAATTCTCCAGCTGCACATAAGCAGTGAACACATGTCTCTTCCTGGATGTATTTTAGAGCAGGCTCTGTGTAAACCGATCTTGTTCTAAAATACTAGAGGAACTTGAGATGCCCCGACCTAGGCATCTCAAATACTAGCTGGAGGACATCTCAATTCTGCTTTGTACATCCTTTCTAAAATGACAGGGGGGGAAGAGGGGTTGGTGGTTGGGAGGTGAGGATAGTGGAGGGCAGACTTATACGGTGGTCTGTGCCAGAGCCGGTGATGGGAGGCAGGACTGGTGTGGTTGGGAGGCGGGAAATACTGCTGGGCAGACTTGTACGGTCTGTGCCCTTAATAAGGCAGGTACAAATCAAGGTACGATTTACACATATGTTTGTCTTGTTGGGCAGACTGGATGGACCGTGCAGGTCTTTTTCTGCCGTCACTGATAGTGCATACTTCAGTGCACGTAGAACCCTGGAGCAATTTTATTAGAGCCCTGCTTACTGTAAACGCTCAAAGTTTGATTTGCTTGGAATTAACAATACAAATTAACACATGCATCCAGCTTTTCCTACAGAAGCACGCAGTTATGGAATGCACTACCACCCGACGTGAAAAAATTGCCAGACCTAACCAACTTTCGGAAATCATTGAAGACCTACCTCTTCAACAAGGCATACCGCAAAGATCCCTCCTATGAATGTTAACGCAGTACCGCTTTATCTCCCATTCCGAATTTGAATCTACTATGTCCTCATCCAGACGTACTCCAATGACCCATCCTATGAACTTTTAATGGAATACCGTTCTACCTCTTATTCCAAACATGAACTCTTTATACCTGATTGCTTAATCTACTATCCTGCTTATAATCGAACGAGAAAAACGCCCAAGTTCCGACCTAAATCGGGAGATGGACGTTTATCTCACAAAACCGAATAAAGCGGTATAATCGAAAGCCGATTTTTGGACGTTTTCAACTGCACTCCGTCGTGGATGCGGACAAAGTTGATGGGGGCGTGTCAGAGGTGTGGCGAAGGCGGAACTGGGGCGTGGTTATCTGCCGAACAAAGATGGGCGCATTTCACTGATAATGGGAAAAAATATGCGTTTTTAGCTAGAATTTAGGACACTTTTCCTGGACCCTGTTTTTTCACGAATAAGGCCCCAAAAAGTGCCCTAAATGACCAGATGACCACTGGAGGGAATCGGGGATGACCTCCCCTGACTCCCCCAGTGGTCACTAACCCCCTCCCACCACAAAAAAATGATGTTTCACAAATTTTTATTTTCACCCTCAAATGTCATACCCAGCTCCCTGGCAGCAGTATGCAGGTCACTGGAGGAGTTGTTAGGGGGTGCAGTGGACTTCAGGCAGGTGGACCCAGGCCCATCCCCCCTACCTGTTACAATTGTGCTGCTTAATGCTTATTAGTCGTCCAACCCCCCCAAACCCACTGTACCCACATGTAGGTGCCCCACTTCACCCCTTAGGGCTATAGTAATGGTGTAGACTTGTGGGCAGTGGGTTTTGAGGGGGATTTGGGGGGCTCAACACACAAGGGAAGGGTGCTATGCACCTGGGAGCTCTTTTACCTTTTTTTTGGTTTTGTAAAAGTGCCCCCTAGGGTGCCCGGTTGATGTCCTGGCATGTGAGGGGGACCAGTACACTACGAATCCTGGCCCCTCCCACGAATAAATGTCTTGGATTTATTCGTTTTGAGCTGGGCGCTTTCATTTTCCATTATCGCTGAAAAACAAAAACGCCCAGCTCACACATTGTTGAATAAAACATGGGCGTCTATTTTTTTCGAAAATATGGTTCGGTCCGCCCCTTCACGGACCCGTTCTCGGAGATAAACGCCCATGGAGATAGGCGTTTCGTTCAATTATGCCCCTCTATGTCATTCATGATCTTTATGTAATACCTCTTGTATTTCTTACTCCGGAATGGCGATCGCCATGACGGAACAATGTAAGCCACATTGAGCCTGCAAATGGGTGGAAAATGTGGGATACAAATGCAGTAAGTAAGTAAATAAATAAATTATAAGGAAATTCTATAAATAGTGCTCAGAAATAGGCACCGAAAAAATAGCCTGCTAAACACTTTTCTATAAAGGGAAGGTGCTCTTTCTAGAATCGAGCTTAGCCAGGGGCGTAGCCAGACACTCAATTTTGTATGGGCCTGGGCCCAAGATGGGTGGGCAGAAGAACCCCACCCCATCCCACAGGTGATTTGGTCTCTCCTTCTCTCGCCTGCATGCCATATGGTCTCTCAAATATCCCCCTCTCCTGTACACCTTTTAAATAGCGGATTTTCACCAGCAGTAAGCAGCAACTAATACACAGTACTCATGTTGGCCCCACATCCTTCCCACTGATGCAGCTTCCTGTTTCTGCATAGGTGGGAATAAGTCAGAGGGGAAGGCTTTGGGGCCAGTGTGAGCAGTATGTATCAGTCGCTGCTTCCTGCAGGCGAAGATTTACTATTTATAAGGTATGCAGGAGGGACAGTTGTTGGGAGTTTTCAGCTTGGGAATCTCTGCCAGCCACATTATAAGTGTGCTGCTACCGGAAACAGGAAATGAGGGCGGGACCAGAGTCACAGCTGAGAGCGAAGAGAAGGGAAGGCAGCAGACTCGCGAGGCTCTTCACTGTTGCCGCCGGGGCCCCGGTAAGAGGGGGAGGGGAGGGTAGCATATTGGGATTGACGATTTTGGAGGGGGGGTGATGTGCATAGGGGGATGGGCGGGGCCAGTGTCGGGGAGGGGAGTGCCGCGGGTGGAGGCATCGCAAGGACGCGTCTGTGAGACAGAGAGATGGGGGGACTGGAACTCAGGGGAGGGACAGAGGGAAGGAGGAGGGAGGGAGAGAGAGGGAGGGAGGGAAGAGAGAGGGAGGGAGGGCCTGGAAATCGGAAGGGAAGAAAGGGGGCCGTGGGACTTGGAGGGGACAGAGGGAGAGAGCGAGGGAGGGAGAGAGGATAACCTTGCTAGCGCCCGCTTCATTCATACCGTAACGGGCCTTTCTTACTAGTGTAACAAATAAATATAATCTAGGTGATAACAGTTAACTGTTACAATAACATATTCTTTCACAAAACCAAAAACACTTTCTTAATCCTAGTTGCTTTTCCATCATTTCCGTTTCTATGGGTGTCAGGGACCTAGCATCACTTTAACCTTATGCCAGGCCCACTGACAAGCGCAGCGAGGTATTTGCCAGCTAAGGAATAAATGCTTGCTTGACTTTGAGCACAAAATTGGCTTTTCAGGCCCAATATCACAAAAGAAATCATTTCACCTCAATGAGGTGCAACATTTCCTGCTGCTAAATTCTGAGTGATATTTTCCTAGAAAACTCATTTGCATTGGATTGAAAACTATTGCTTGCAAAACGTGCTAAAACACATTCCTTATTCCAGAAGCCTCGTAGTTTGGAAGCATTATCTGAAACAGTAAGGACCCAGTTTTCAAAATGATTTAACAGGGCAGGAGAGACTTTTGGCCAGTTAATTCATGCTAAGTGGGTCTGGAGAGGATAATCAGTGGCACTAAATTAGGGAATGTCCCCACTGAATGCTATGGCAACTGTCCTGACACTGTGGAGGTCCAAAAGCAGAATCTGATAGGAGTCAGGAGTTATATAATGTGGCCACTGACAATATCCAGTGCTAGTGCCCCACATAACTAACCGGGCAGATAGGACCTTAGTTCTATCTTTTCCTAGTTAACTATGACAGAAATGGCCACACCCGCAGAAATTCCAGGTATTGTCACTCAAACCATCCAACTTTTCAAACGATTGAGGGTGCTAAACCCAAGGAACAATTATTTATTTATTTATTAGCCGTTAAGCCCGTAAAAACGGGCGAGTATTGCAGCCCTCCTCCCTCCCCTGGCCTCACCCCGTCCACCGATCCTCCCTCCCCCCCCATATCCAGCAACCCTCCTCTTCCCTTGGCCTCCCCCCTCCCCCCATGTCCAGCAACCCTCGTCTCTGCCCTGCTCTCACCCCATGTCCAGCAACCATGCCCTCTCCCCCCTGCCCTCCCCTTCCTCTTCGCCGCCGCTCCCTCCCCTCTCCGTGCCGGGCCCCCTGCACTGACCTGACAGTGCCTCTCACCTCCATGTGAAAGCGCTGCAGGCAGCAGTAGATTGCTCTGCTGCTGCCTGCAGCGCTTCCACACGGAGGTGAGAGGCGCTGTCAGGTCAGTGCAGGGGGCCCGATACGGAGGGGGGCGGGATTCGGCGGCGGGGATGGGGGGAAGGGTGGAGGTTGGTGCACGCGATGTTCGTTTCCAGGCGGCAGCGTTCGACTGTGACTCCGACTCCGTTTCCCTCTCTGTTCTGCCCTCTGACGTCATGACGCAAGGGCGGGACAGAGAGGGAAGTCTGTACTGCACATTTGCAGGTGAGTCGGTCACTTGCTGTTTATATGTTTGATTTATTTGTTACATTTGTATCCCACATTTTCCCACCTATTTGCAGGCTCAATGTGGCTTACATTGTACCATAAAGGCGTTCGCCAATTCCGGTAGAGAGACAAATACAGGTTATGTTACGGTCGAATAAGCTAGGTGTAAATCAGGGACCATGGGAGTCGAAGAGAGGGAGGTTGTATATTGTCCAGTACGATCTTTGGTTTGCTGTGTTGCTGGGAGTAGATATTTATGTAGGGTCGGTGGGGTAAGCCTTTTTGAACAGGCTGGTTTTTAATGATTTTCTGAAGATTAGATGGTCGTAGATTACTTCTCTCAGGACAGTCAATGAGTTTAATCAATGTTGAGGGTCCTCATGCAACCAGAGAACTGGCTCCAATGACCACCATTGACCTGGATATTCAATGCCAGTGCCCAAACATGACTTGGCATTGAATATTGAGGTCTAAATTAGCTGGCGGTCAGCATTTTAAAAAATACCTCTCACTACTACCAGCTGAATATTGATCCATAAGGCTCAAAGATCAAATTAACTCCCCTGTTTACTAAACCATGCTAGCAGCCACCATGCGCTAATGTCAACACAGCCCATTCACTTCGATTGGGCTGTGTCTGCATTGCCGTGCGCCTTAGTACGTAAGGGCTTTAATGTCTAGAAGTCTTCTAAATATACATTTTATTTTGCAAACTGACATCTTGTTCTCTTCATTTCCTCTCTCGCTGTACTATGATCATAACCCTATCCATGCCTGTCAAATACGGATTAGGTTATATCTTCCTGAAGTATGACATTCTTTCTTTCGTTCGAAGACTTGAAGATGGCAAACTGTTTGGTATAATTTATAGTACACTACACGTCTTTTGTCTGTGAGACTATATTTTTCTTACAGATGTAACTCCAAGTTCTCTTTTGCAAGGAAAATTCTAGAATTAGGTCAACTAGATTTTGTGTTCTAAATTTAAGCAGGTCAAAATAAGCAGAGTACATTATGGGGTCCATTTACTAATCTGCATCAAGGTTTTGTACTCCACATATGTTAACAACCAAAGCTAAGACATGTTAAGTGCAAAACCTCTGTGGTAAATGCAGGGGGTGTGATAGGCACATAGGGGAAGGTAGCCATGATGCTAATATGGGGCAGTGGTCATTCCCATGTTGTAACAGCAAGACTCACCAGTGTAGAATATAGTTAACTATAACATGGAAAGCGTAGTTAAGTTAAAAGCACCCATGGGGTTAGCAAGTCCACAGGTACTCTGATTTGTCTACTCTAATATACATAGCTTGTAGCAAAGGTGGAGTGACAGTGATCTGGGCCCCCAGGCAGTAAAGATCATTGATCCCCCTCCCGACCACCGCCCCCCCCCCCCCCATAGTGTCGGGCTGCTGCTACCCCCCATACCACCGCAGCTGCCACCCCCTCCCTCATACTACAGTCCCACGAGCCTTAGTGGGCCCTTCCTGGTCCTACCTTGAAGGGCCCTAGTTGTCTAATGGCATCTTCAGGGGCAGGAAAGAACCTCACTCTTTCCAGCCCGCTACCGTTATTCTGCCCGGCGCCGCTCCATTTTCAAAATGGGTGCCAAGGCTTCCCGTGGCAGTCTTGCAGGCCTCAACAGTCTCGCGAGACTAATGCAGGGAGTCTCAGCAGCCATTTTTAAAACATGGTGGTGGCGGGCAGAATAACGGCAGCGGACAAGGAAACAGTGTTGTTCTTTCCTGCCCTCACAGAAGCCACTAGACCACCAGAGGCCTTCAAGGTGGGACCGGGGAGGGCAGGCCCACTGAGGCTCGGGGGGCCCCCTAGAGACCCTGGGCCTTCAGGCACTGCCCGGTTGCCCGAATAGTCAGTAGAAGGTAAGTTGGTAAGGCCAAGGTAGGGGCCTATATATTGCTATTTTAACAATCAGTGCATCAATAAACAGCTGTATTCATTACAACAGACTTCTAGCAACACTTGTACATATGGGTGAGTACCATGTATGTCTGTAAGCTTTCTAGCATGGAGCGGACCTACAGAGGCACTATTTTTAGCTTGTCACATCTCCATATGAAATCAGGGTAATTGCACTCACATCGTTACTGGCTGAATTTTCCACAAGGCAAAAAAGGGAAACAGCATTAACCGAACTCACTGAGGTACCATAGAAATCATGCCCATTATAAATCAGCAAAGCCCTGGAGGCACTCCGTTTATATAGACAGTTAAATGTAAAATAAAAATATTCCATCTTTGTTATTGTGAAGAGAGATTTCATTATTCTCTGCTTATACTGTATAGCATAAAACAGAAAACGTTTCTCTCCCAGGTGTTTCTTACCTGAGGGTCATTCAAGTAATTTAGTTACAAGAAGAAAGTGAAATCACCCGAACAAAGTATAAGACCAATAAGACCTCGGGCTCAATTTATTAAGGATTTTCACCTATTCTGTGCCCTTGGGAATAGACCACGATCAATCAGAATTTTATTGCATCTAGTTTTATGACAAATTCGTTCAGACTTTGGAAACAAATTAAACAAAATGGCATTTCATGCCACTGATAAGTTTCAACTTCTTGTTCACTTTATCTTTCGTCTTGCAGGAAATAATTTTTGTTAAAACTGTTTAACAGGCTGGCCCGAGAGCTCGGTGGCAGTGCTGTGTCCTGCCACACTGAATCCTGGGCTAGGTAGGGCTGGAAAAGTTGCAGAGAGAGGCAGTGTGGGAGTTATGATTATGATCAAGGGTGACACCTGGTGGCCAGATTTAGAGACCATGGTACAGGCTTCCAGAAGGCGCTAAAGTACATGGTTCCTGGACCTTAGGACTGTTGCTGCACTGATCAGACAAGGAATGATGGGATTGAGAGTATATTAACATTTGGAAAGGGGAGGGGGAATCTCCACATAGCTATGAATGAAGGCTTGTGGCATCTTAATCCCAGGACTGGTTCTGATTGATCTGAAAGAAAAAAGATCCACATAGTGATTATCACCCTAATAATACCAATTAAAAAGACAATTCACCAAATTTTAAGGTGGCGGGAGGGGGGAGACGGAGATGGAAATGGAGGCAGAGCAGAGATGGGGTGAGGGCGGCGCAGGGGGGAATGGGGCGGGGCAGCACAGGGAGGCATAGGGTGGCAGGGCGAGATGCACCCCCCTGTAAAAAGTTCCTGGCTATGCTACTGGCTCAAGCCCACCAAAATTTGGAGTCTGGCTATGCCCCTGGGTGGAGCAAGGGCAGAGTTGTGATGTATGGGCATACGTTATAAAATGCATGCATATGCACATAAATTATGGGTCTATATTTACACTGCCTCAGGACAGGTGTGAAGTTGTGCAAGAGTATCTGTGGGTTATAGCAGAGCCTGTTTGCTAAAGCACATAGGAGTTTCTGCTGCCTTTATAAAACAGGAATTGTTATAGTTCTCTGTTATAAAGCTATCCTGCCCCCATCTGAGAAAATGTCTTAAAATTCAAAATTAATGAACAGCTGTGCTGAAGATATATGCAAAACAGCTCATTAATGTGATTTTCACAAATACCGGCACACAAAATCATCTTTGCCTGCAGTTTTTCATAACAATGAAACTAAACCTCAATGCAGGCAGCTCTGCTACCCAGCTCATTTGTTTGAGTAGCAAAACGGCATCAATAATTCATGCAAAAATCCTGTGGACTAATATATCGGACCCCAAGTATCTCACCTTCTGCCAAGCACACAGTCAGGGGCATTTTCGAAAGAGAAGGGCGCCCATCTTCCACACAAATCGGGAGATGGGCGTCCTTCTCTCTGGGTCGCCCAAATCGGCATAATCAAAAGCCGATTTTGGGCGTCCTCAACTGCTTCCCATCGCGGGGATGACCAAAGTCCACGGGGGCGTGTCGGACCGTAGCGATGGCGGGACTGGGGCGTCATTAAGAGATGGGCGTCCTCGGCCGATAATGGAAAAAAAAAAGGGTGTCCCTGACGAGCATTTGGTTGACTTTACTTGGTCCATTTTTTTCACAACCAAGCCTCAAAAAGGTCCCAAACTGACCAGATGACCACCAGAGGGAATTGGGGATGACCTCCCCTTACTCCCCCAGTGGTCACCAACCCCCTCCCACCCTAAAATAAATTAAATTTTTTTCCAGCCTCTATGTCATATCCAGCTCCATGACAGCAGTATGTAGGTCCCTGGAGCAGTTTTAGTGGGTGCAGTGAACTTCAGGCAGGCAGACCCAGACCCATCCCCCCTACCTGTTACACTTGTGGTGGTAAATGTGAGCCCTTCATAACCCACCCGAAACCCACTGTACCCACATGTAGGTGCCCCTTCACCCCTTAGGGCTATGGTAGTGGTGTACAGTTGTGGGGAGTGGATTTGGGGGGGGGTTGGGGGGCTAAGCACCGAAGGTAAGGGAGCTATGCACCTGGGAGCAATTTGTGAAGTCCACTGCAGTGCCCCCTAGGGTGCCCAGTTGGTGTCCTGGCATGTGAGGGGGACCAGTGTACTATGAATGCTGGCTCCTCAAATGCTGGCAGACTCAAAAAAGATGTCAGGAAGTATTTTTTCACAGAGAGAGTGGTGGATGCTTGGAATGCCCTCCCGCGGGAATTGGTGGAGATGAAAACAGTAACGGAATTCAAACATGCGTGGGATATACATAAAGGAATCCTGTGTAGAAGGAATGGATCCTCAGGAGCTTAGCCAAAATTGGGTGGCGGAGCCAGTGGGGGGAAGAGGGGTTGGTGTTTGGGAGGCGAGGATAGTGGTGGGCAGACTTATATGGTCTGTGCCAGAGCCAGTGGTGGGAGGCGGGACTGGTGGTGGGGAGGCGGGGAATAGTGCTGGGCAGACTTATACGGTCTGTGCCAGAGCCAGTGGTGGGAGGCGGGACTGGTGGTGGGGGGGCGGGGAAGAGTGGTGGGCAGACTTATACGGTCTGTGCCAGAGCTGGTGGTGGGAGGCGGGGCTGGTGGTTGGGAGGAGGGGATAGTGCTGGGCAGACTTATACGGTCTGTGCCCTGAAAAAGACAGGTACAAATCAAGGTAAGGTATACACATATGAGTTTGTCTTGTTGGCAGACTGTATGACCGTGCAGGTCTTTTTCTGCTGTCATCTACTATGTTATGTTACTATGAACAAATGAGTTGGATTTGGTCGTTTTTGAGATGGACGTCTTCGGTTTCCATTATCGCCGAAAACCAGGGACAACCATCTCAACATTTAGGTCGACCATCTCTAAAGTCGACCTAAATGTTGAGATTTGGGATCCCCGACCATATTATCGAAACGAAAGATGGACGCCCATCTTGTTTCGATAATACGGGTTTCTCCGCCCCTTTGCCGGGACGTCCTTACAGATGGGCGCCCTTAGAGATGGTCATCCCCATTCGATTATGCCCCTCCACGCCTCCCCCACTCCCCCTTGAACCTCTTCACCTTGTGCCAGTGGTTCTCAATCTAGTTCTGAAGGTCATACCTAATCAGTCTGGCTTTTACGCATAGCTTCAATAATTAAGCAGGAAATAGTTTGTATACCCTCAGTTTCTAATGTATGCAAACCTATCTCATGCATATGCAAACAGGGCAACCGCCCTGGGCTTCCATGACTCAGGGGGGACCCAGATCCTCCACAAAGCTAAGGAGGCAGAGCCTGTTGACAGGCTTTGAGGCCTGCTTCCAAATTTCTGCCCTGAGCCCCAGTATATCCAGTGGCGTTCCTAAGGTGGCTGACACCCGGGGCATCGCCGATGCGCCCCCCCCCCCCCCCGGTGAAATGCCCCCCCCCCCGGGTGCATTTTTACCTGCTGGGGAGTGCCGCACGCCTGTCGGCTTCGCTCGTTCCCTGCTCCCTCTGCCCCGGAACAGGAAGTAACCTGTTCCGGGGCAGAGGGAGCAGGGAACGAGCGTTGCCAACAGAGACGCGGCCCCCCCCAGCGGCGTGCACCCGGGGCGGACCGCCCCCACCCCCCCCTTGGTACGCCACTGAGTAATCTACCACCAGCTCTGGATAGCTCTCAAAGCAGACTGACTCCAGCACAGGGTTAGGAACTATAGCTTTATACAAGTTTCTCTACTTGCTACCATAGTTAGAGTCATTGAAAAGAGTTCCATGGGTGATCTTGGAAATTACAGACCGGTAAATAAGCCTGATTTCAGTGCCAGGCAAAAGTGGAAACTATTATAAAGAATAAAATTACGGAACATGTAGATTATCAATAGAAATCAAACAAAATAAAACATGGAAAAGAAAATAAGATGATACCTTTTTTATTGGACATAACTTAATACATTTCTTGATTAGCTTTCGAAGGTTGCCCTTCTTCGTCAGATCGGAAATAAGCAAATGTGCTAGCTGACAGTGTATATAAGTGAAAACATTCAAGCATTACTATGACAGTCTGACAGGGTGGGAAGATGGGGGTAGGAGGTATGCATGGGGACATCAAAGCATATCATTGATATTCTAACAGGATGGGCGTGGATAGGTGAGGGAAGGGTGATCAATAGAGACATACAGCTTTATGGTTTTATGGTTTATAATGGGCTAGGAACCCCAGATCCTTGTTAAGTCCTTCTGTTGGGTGTTAAAATATTCAATCATTCTGACTTCAAAGGTCTTACGTTCTTGTATGGTTTTAAAGTTACCTTTCAGGATTCTCACTGTGAAGTCACTGGTACAGTGTCCTGGTCCTGTAAAATGTTGACCAACAGGCGTGGGAACCCTGCTGGCACCAGTATTGTTCATATGATGTCTATGTAAATTGAATCTTGTCTTAAGCATCTGGCCTGTTTCTCCAATATAGCATCCTTCGTTACATTTTTTACACTGAATGATATATACCACATTGGAAGATGAGCAAGTGAAAGATCCCTTTATGTTGAATATCTTTCCTTTGTGGATGACTTTGGGGTCCTGTGAAATATTTTGGCATAGTTTGCAACTGGATAAATTACAGGGAATTACATGGTTTAATGGGACAGAGACAACATGGATTCAGGCAAGGGAGGTCTTGCCTCACCAATTTGCTCCATTTCTTTGAAGGCATCAATAAACATGTGGATAAAGGTGAGCCGGTTGATGTAGTGTACAGTATCGAGATTTTCAGAAAGCTTTTCACAAAGTTCTGAGAAAATTAAAAAGTCATGGGATAGCAGGCAATGTCCTTCTGTGTATTAGGAATCGGATATTGGACAGAAAACAGAGGGTAGGTTTAAATGGCCATTTCTCTCAATTGGGGAGGGTGAATAGTGGAGTGCTGCAGGGATCTGCACTGGGACCAGTGCTATTTAACATGTTTATAAATGATCTGGAAATCAGAATGACAAGTGAGGTGATTAAATTTGCAGACGACACAGAACTATCCAAAAGTTGTCAAAACACATGTGGATTGTGAAAATTTGCAGGAAGATCTTGGGAAATTGGAAGACTCGGCATCCAAATGGCAGATGAAATTTAATGTGGGCAAATGCAAAGTGATGAACATTGGGAAGAATAATTCGAATCATAGATACCTGATGCTGGGATCCACCTTAGGAGTCAGCACTCAAGAAAAATCTAGGTGTCATTGTAGACAATACGCTGAAATCTTCTGCCCAGTGTGTGGTGGTGGCGGCCAAAAAAAGCAAACAGGATGCTAGGAATTATTAGGAAAGGGATGTAAAATAAGACCAAGAATATTATAATGCCTCTGTATCACTTCATGGTGTGACCTCACCTTGAGTATTGCATTCAGCTCTGGTCACCGTATCTCAAAAAAGTCATCAAGAAACTGCAAACAGCCCAGAACACCGCAGCCAGACTCATATTTGGTAAAACAAATATGAAAGTGCCAAACCCCTAAGAAAGAAACTACACTGGCTTCCTCTGAAAGAACGTTTCGCGTTCAGGATATGCACGATTGTTCATAAAATCATTTACGGAGATGCACCGTCCTACATGCTAGACTTCGTGGACCTACCACCCAGAAATGCTAAAAGATCTTCCCGCACCTTTCTCAACCTGCACTTCCCCAGCTGTAAGGGATTAAAATACAAATTAGCACATGCAACCAGTTTTTCTTACAAAAGTACGCAGCTGTGGAATACACTTCCAACCCACTTGAGAACGATCACCGAATTAAGTCATTTCCGCAAATCTCTGAAAACTCATCTCTTTAACAGAGCCTACCACGAAAACCATAACCAACTATTATGTCAACATCTACTCACTTACTCAGAATGTATCTTTCTACAACTATCTAAGCAAATCCTCTTGTTTCCTTGATTTCTTTGTAACACCAATTGTATTCCCTACCCTGGGATGGCGAGGCCATAACAGGTCTTTGTAAGCCACATTGAGCCTGCAAATAGGTGGGAAAATGTGGGATACTAGTGCAATAAATAATATAATAATAAAAATTCAGCTCACAATTTTTCAGTAGTCACTCAAGGCCAGTTATTAGGTGCTTTCCTGTCCTGGAGGGTTTACAAGCTAAGCTCGTGCCTGGAGCAATGGAGGGTTGCGTGACTTACCCAAGGCCACAGGAAGCAGGAGTGGGATTTGAACCTAGCTTCCCTAGTTCTCAGCCCGCTGCCCTAACTATTAGGCTACTCCTCCAGTTTTCCAAGCTTGCTCATAAAATCACTTGGCTGAGCTATTCAGAGTTTCTTGATGAATGCAGGCATGTGCTGGAAGCTATTCCAAATCCATTAGCTTCACCCCACTGATCTTGCAGGCATGAATATGTATAGTTTTTCCTGGGTCAGTTCTGTAAATCAATAAGTATTAGCTCCTCCCCAGATCTGATTCCTATTTTCCCTGCGCACTCACTTCCACTATCTCCTTGACACTAGGTATATTAAATCTTAATAAACATAAACATAATTCCTTTTTCTGCCACAGAGGCTACTTTACATGATCAGCTCAGCTTCCATCTCATTCAGGTCCTGCCACAGCATCCTTTGGAGTCAGCTCTCCTGGGCCAATCAAACTTGAATACAGACTTCAGGGCTTCAATTGCCTTCATGTCCTTACCACTTACCAGCATAACATTTCCACCTGGCACACCCCAGAACATTGTACCAGAGGAGTTCACAGACAAATAGACTGATATGACCAGGATATAAGAGGCCTGATAATAAAAAAAAAAAAACCACGCTCCTAAATATAGACTTCTAAATGTGTCCCTTTTGTGTACAAGTGTAACCAATTAAGCAGTGAAGCCAGAAAAGTAAACGTTTCCATTGCAAATATAACAAAAGTGAAGGCCCCATAGGAGGTCCAAAAGCCAAATGGGAACGTTTTGAAACCACGGTCACAGGAGCCGACTCTGTGGGTGCTGTAGGGGCTTGAGCACCCCCCCCCAGTGTTGAGAAAATTCCTTGTATGTGTCCAGGGAAGGGTTATTTCCACTGGGCTTAGCACCCTCAATAATTTTGAAAAGTTGGCTCCTATGACCAGGCCCCCTGCGAATTCCAGGCCATCTCCATCTGTATATAGCAGCTTTGAAATTAACCGTTTCCATGTATATGCAATCTACATGTGCAGTTGCTGCAATTTACATGTAAGTATGCCATGTAAGACTTCTAAAATGACCTCCATAATGTATTATGAGGGGCATTTTCGATAAGACGTCTAAATTCAACTGCAAGTATCATTTTCACTGATATCAGCAAGATTATAGACTGGCGCTTAGGTAATGTATGGACATAAACACGTAGTAACATAGTACCAGGGGCGTAGCCAGACTTCGGCGGGAGGGGGTCCAAGCCCGAGGTGAGGACGTCAGACTAGAACGAAACCTTGCACGGGATTGGGAAGAGAGGACCTCGGCTCGGCTGGCGGGGGTTGGGGTCCCTCGCTAGCAATGGTAGGCAGCTGGGAGGGGAGGTCATCGGCAGGGGGTCCAGGGGCAAAACTACGGGGGCCCAGGCCCCCGTGGCCCCATACTGGCTACGCCCCTGGTAACATAGTAAGTGACGCAGAAAAACCTGTATGGTCCATCCAGTCTGCCCAACAAGATAAACTCATATGTGCTACTTTATATGTATACCTGACCTTGATTTGTATCTGCCATTTTCAGGCCACAGACCGTAGAAGTCTGCCCAGCACTAGCCCCGCCTCCCAACCACTAGCCCAGCCTCCTAACCAATCTCTGCTAAGCTTCTGAGGATCCATTTCTTACGAGCAGGATTCCTTTATGTTTATCCCACGCATGTTTGAATTCCGTTACTGTTTTCATCTCCACCACCTCCCTCGGGAGGGCATTCCAAGTATCCACCACTATCTCCGTGAGAAAATATATGAATATATTTGTGTACATGCCAGTAATCCAAACTTTTACATGCATATCTGGGGCTTACATGTTCCCACCGACTTTATAGAATTACTCCCTAGTATAATACTGGTCCATTTAAAATTTTTAAATGCCTATATGTTTGGCATGGCAATGAACAACTAA
This sequence comes from Microcaecilia unicolor, assembly GCF_901765095.1. NCBI lineage: Eukaryota > Metazoa > Chordata > Amphibia > Gymnophiona > Siphonopidae > Microcaecilia > Microcaecilia unicolor. The sequence continues at coordinate 24,838,752 of NC_044038.1, forward strand.
ATACTTTTTGATTTTTCAGGCCTAGAATGTTTTCCTATAAATTAATCCTTAAGTTCTTTTTACAAGAGAAAAGATTTTTTTTTTTTGTCTTGGTTGATGAAAGTCCTTTGTGGTTAGTTCAGAATAAAATCATAGCATTAGTAATTTGCTCTGTCTAACTAGAACCAGGACACAATGATTGATATAATATGTGCCTGACTGGGTTATTAATCAGTGGCTGAGAACACTGGGTTATAAGAAATCTCAGGCTTTGAGTCTGCAAACTAAGAAGGGCTGCCAAAGAAATTAGGCATAGGGAGGGTTGAAATTTCCCTCTAGACAGAGCCATTAGCTTTTGAGCCTGTTCAACTTCGAGAAAAGAGAACGTGACAAACTGTATATTTGCAGATACTCAACCCTAAGAATGACTTAGCACTAGCGTATGACACGGGGACAAAGTTTGTCCCCATCCCCGTGGGTTCTGTTTCCGTCCCCACTACGTCCCCGCAGGTTCTGTCTCCGACCCCACCCCATCCCCGCAGGCCCTGTCCCCGTGGGCTCTGTCCTCATCTACAGAAGCCTTGAACACTTATGATTTTATATTTAAATCTTTTTATTAAAGTATAAAAAGGAACAATATGCTGTGCAACTGTTGTGTATAAATTACAAATAGAAAACAATAATAACAATGAGCAGCTATAATAACCCTCCATCCCACCTCCAAGGGGAAGTTGACTGCTATGAAGGTTGTTGCAGCTGGAGGTGGAACTTTGATTGGGGGGGGGGGGGTTCCTCAGAGGAAGCTTTGACTTGTGAGGGAGGGGCTCAGATTCACAAGTTATATTATAGTTTTTACATAGTAATAAGCTGCCTTACATGCATTTGCATGTTTTATATCTCATTACTACGTAACCTGCAATAACTTAAATATGGCTGTGCTAGGGAAGATGGCCTACATTAGTGCCCTTTAAGTCAAGTTAAAAGACAAATAATGCAGGTTATTGCCTTAAAGCAGCTTAATACTCCCCCCCCCCCCCCCCCCCCCTTTAGAGTGGAGGAGTAGTCTATTGGTTAGTGCAGTGGACTTTGATCCTGGGGAACTGAGTTTGATTCCCAGTACAGCTCCTTGTGACTCTGGGCAAGTCACTTAACCCTCTATTGCCCCTGGTACAAAATAAGTACCTGAATATATGTAAACCACTTTGAATGTAGTTGCAAAATACCACAGAAAGGCGGTATATCAAGCCCCATTTCCCTTTCCCTATTTGAGATTCTACATGGAATGTTGAAACTATTTGTAGATTCTAGATGGAATGTTGCTACTATTTGAGATTCTGTTGCTACTATTTGAGATTCTACATGGAATGTTAATGTTGCTATTCCACTAGCAACATTCCATGTAGAAGCCTGCCCTTGCAGATCAGCAACGTGGCCTAAGAATCTGGGGAACTGGGTTCAATTCCCACTGCAGCTCCTTGTGACTCTGGGCAAGTCACTTAACCCTCCATTGCCCCAGGTACTAAATGAGTACCTGTATATAATATGTAAACCGCTTTGATTGTAACCACAGAAAAGCAGTATATCAAGACCCATCTCCTTTCCCAAATTCTGGTAGAAAGTTGGCAATCAAAGTGACTTCTGCTAGTTGTGGATGGAGTGGCAGGTGGGTGCTCTGAGGAGGTAAGTCACATTCCCACAAAACTGGAAAGTAAAAGTGTGAGGCAGATGGTAACCCATCAGACTGTGACATAACCAGGTTATACAGTTAAGGTCATAGATCCCTTTAGTCTGAATAGAAAAGATGACAATTCCAAAAAACTGGTATGGAGGGGTTTTTGTTGTTTTGTTCTTTTCTTTTGTTTTTGGTAGAATGAAATAAAGCATGCAGTCATGCCTGGCATTTTGAATAATGCCCTGAGGCAGGTCCAGTACCCAAAGTCACAGATAAAGTCTGAAAATGATATTAAAATTAAATTACATGCTACATCGACTTGAGAACTGATAAGGAAGCACAAATGCATCAATTGTAATAGAGTTGCTGGCAGAGAATTGAGAGCATTATCTTCAAAAATAACAGCTCATCTTTTAGAAACATTATTATTTTCTAATAGGAAACAGGCTATTGATGACATTTTGGCAACTCTGGCTTCACTGGTCAAACTTTTTGAACTCTGCAGTGACGTGCATATTCACCTTTATAACAACAACAAGATCTAAAATATGGATCAGGGCTTCAAACCCTCTTCTGGAAGGGTTTTCAGGATTACTGTAATGAGCATGCATATGATAGATTTGCATGCAACGATTCTCCAGTACCCTGAAGATTCTTGGCGTTAGCATTGATCGAAATCTCACACTTGAAAGCCATGTGAAGAATACAACTAAGATGATGTTTCAGTCAATGTGGAAACTCAAGAGATTAAAAACCTTTCTTCCCGAGAGTTATCTTTCGCAACCTAGTACAATCAATGGTGCTAAGTCATCTAGACTATTGCAACGCGCTTTATGCTGGTTGTACAGAGCATATATCAAGAAACTTCAGGACAGCTCAGAACACCGCAGCTAGACTAATATTTGGAAAGACAAAATACGAAAGTGTTGAACCCCTAAGAGAGAGGCTACATTGGCTTCCAGTAAAGATCGTACTGTTTCAAAGTATGCACCCTCTGGTTCATTAGGTTATTCATGGAATGCTCCGGCCTACACGTCAGACCTTATTGATCTCCCACCCAGGAACGCTAAAAGATCAGCACGCACATCTGGGACTTCACTTCCAAGCTGTAAAGGTCTAAAATACAAGCTAGTACATGCGTCTAGCTTTCCTACATTGGTACGCAGAAGTGGAATGCACTGCCACTTGATCTGAAGACTATTCACGACCTAATCAACTTTCAAAAATCATTAAAGACTTATCTTTTCAACAAGACTTACCATATTAATCAATAATAGGATTTCTAACACATCACTAGTCACTTGATATTCTGACTGTTTTCTTGTTTATTGAATTGATTATATCCATTGTTACAAATCGTTCTGTATGTAATTGTGTATCTACCTTGAATGACGCTTGATATGATGTAATATTGTAAACCACATTGAGCCTGCAAATAGGTGGGAAAATGTGGGATACAAATGCAACAAATAAATAAATACATACGTTTTGCTGAAGGCCACATTAGCTTCCCCAGACCTGCAAATAAAAATATAAAGATGTGCTAACAATTTATGAGAGATTTTCATTCATTTGAAACAGCAAAGACAAAAGCACAGCAGGGCATCCAAGCCTGGAACAAACAAGAGTCCCTTTATTCATAAAGACCCGACACGGGCCGGGTTTCGGTGTAACAGAGCCTGCCTCAGGGGTCCAAATACTCAAATGCTCTCGAAGGCAAACTCCTTTGAACAACACTAATAGACCTCAAACAGATGGTGAACATTTGAAACAACATATCCTGTGTTGTTTCGCATCAGTGGCGAATGAAAACGACCAGGGAAAACACAACATTGTTTCCGTGATGTTATAAGAAATCAAAACCAAACGAAATGAACATTCCCATAAACGACATACATAAGTACATAAGAATTGCCATACTGGGGACAGACCAAAGGTCCATCAAGCCCAGCATCCTGTTTCCAACAGTGGCCAATCCAGATCACAAATACCTGGCAAGATCCCAAAAAAAAGCACAAAACATTTTATACTGCTTACCCCAGAAATAGTGGAATTTCCCCAAGTCCAATTAATAATGGTCTATAGACTTTTCCTTTAGGAAGCCGTCCAAACCTTTTTTAAACTCTGCTAGCTAACCGCCTTTACCACATTCTTTGGCAATGAATTCCAGAATTTAATTACACGTTGAATGAAGAAATATTTTCTCTGATTCGTTTTAAATTTACTACTTTGTAGCTTCATTGCATGCCCCTAGTCCTAGTATTTTTGGAAAGCGTAAACAGACGCTTCACATCTACCCTGTTCCACTCCACTCATTATTTTATAGACACGAAACAAACATCTTCTGGCTGCACACTTCTACAATTTATTTGTAACCATAGTATGTGATCATAGTGGCAGTGAAAATGAAAACAAACAAACAAAAAAAATATATATATATATAATCCACCCAGTCTGCTGAATTATTCCATCCCCACTGATAAGGACATATCCAAGTTACTATTACAGAGTGTGATTGCATGCAAGTTTTCTCCCTGTCTAGGGGAGTCGTTTTTTGCTTCCTCCTTGCTTTCTGCCATCCTGGGTAGAAGAGGATACAAGTTCCCCTCTTAGATCCCTCCAGCACCTGGGCCTTGTACAAGGGCTTTGAGCTAATCTAAATAGCCAGCAACATCTGGCCTCCCTGTCCCCTAAGCCTAACAGACCTGGCTACAGAGCCCCTGCATTTCCACTAGGATTTGTAGCTAATTACAGATCTTGTGGCCTGCCAGACAGATTCAGCTGTTAGTTCCAATTCTGTCATACCCGATATGATCTAATCAGAGGTGTCAAACCTTTCAATGTTGTGCCACACTTGGAAAAAAAAAGTATTTCAAGTAGACCAAAGAGAGGAGAGGAAGTGAGGGGATTTCCATAACCTTCCATATATTTCCATATTAAACGATCTAAAATTCTGCTTTATTTATTTTTTAAAGTCAGTGTCTAGTATTTGTGTTTGTCCAGATAATTTATTTGCTCCCTTTGGGGGGTAAAGGGATATTAGTGATTGGTGCCAGATAGGAGGAAGGTAGACTATAGGGGAAGGTTTAGACCTCAGAGAGAAGGATGGGAGGGATGTGGGGGGATGGGGAGAAAGAGAATCTCAGCAAAGGGAAATGAAGAAGGAACCTCAGAAGAGGGTAGAGGAGTAGATGATGTTGGGGAAGGAGAGCTTCGGAAAGAAGAAATGTTAAAAGGAGTCAGGGAGTAAACAAGGGCAAAGAAATGAAAGAAAGGACAAAGTGGAATTCTGAATTATGGAAGGGGATCTAGGATCGGGAGGGATGACGCTTCCATCCCTCTCAGTCATACATATGTTACTAGGGAGTAGGGATGAGCATCATTTGCAACGATATAGGAAAGATCATCAATCTATTCTATGTCGTACATTTTGTTAACGAATGAAAAAGAGCAGAAAACATGCACGTTTCATGTTTTGTTGTTCAGCAATAATAGTGTGTAACTCTTGAAAAATAGTGTGTGCTAAATGGAAAGAGAATGCCCTGTTTTGGAAAGAGAGAACACTATTTTCCGATAATGGAACCACATGCATGCAGAAAAAGAGCGTCTTCCCACACAGAACACAATATTTCCAAGGAGGGAGCGAGCAAGCACTATGATTGGCAAATACAAAATGGCGAACAAAAATGAATAAAACAAAAATTCCTGTAAATACACAGGAAATGACACAAATGAAAATCTTACTGATTGCCCATCCTACTAGGGAGCCTTCCAAGTTCCGTATGTAGACTGCCGGATAGACCCAGCAGTAGTGTTACATGATTTTATATAGAAACAGAGAAAAAATGAATGCAGATAGAGGCCATATGGCCTATCCAGTCTAACAATCCATGCTATCTACTCTCCCTATCGCTCCTTTAGAGATTCTATGTACTTGTCTGGAGCTCTCTTGAATTCAGATACAGTGAAACCTCGGTTTTCTGTTGACTTCGGTTATCGTCGGTATCGGTTTTCATTGATTTTTTCCAGTGAAACATTTGTCTCGGATTTCGTTGGTTGCCCTCAGTTTTCGCTGCTAATTTGTGAAACAAAGGGCAACCCACGCGTTCTCCTGCTCATTGGATTTGCATTGATTCATTTGGAAATAATTGCCTCGGTTTTCATCTGTTTCAGTTTCGTTGATTGTTTTCGGACGGATTATCAACGAAAAAACCGAAGTATCACTGTACTGTTTGCATCTCCACCAGGAGGCCGTTCCCCAAATTCACCACCCTTTCTGTGAAGAAGTATTTCCTTAGGTAACTCCTGAGTCTGTCCCCTTTCACCTTCATCCTATGCCCCCCCCCCCCCACACATTCCAGAGCTTTCTTTGAATTGAAAGATACTTACTTCCTGTGCATTGATACTAAGTAGATTTTTAAACATATCCATCATATCTCCTCTCTTTCATTTTTCTTCCAAAGCATACATATTGACAGTGCATTTTTTTCTAGCAAAAAAGGTGCCAGTACTCAAATGCTAGGCCATTCTTTAGGGGTGGGGTGATCACTGAGGGACTCATCCCACAATAACCAGACCCCTGCAGCCAGTCATAGAATCTATGTCAAGGCAGAATTAGTGTGTAGAGCCTGAACTCTTTCATTAAAACTTGGGGTCCATGGGTCAATTTTAGCAAACAATGCAAAAAGTGCCGGCACTCAGTACCCCCAAGTACCCGCTCAAAAAGAGCCCTGCATATTGAGGTCTTTAAGTCTGTCCCCATACACTCTATGACAAAGACCACTGACCATCTTAGTAGCCACCCTCTGGACTGACTCCATCTTGTTTATATATTTTTGAAGGCATGGTCTCCAGAATTGTACACAGTACTCTAAACCAGTGCCGTAGCGAGGGCTAATGACACCCGGGGCGGGTCGCCGCTGCGCACCCCCCCCCCCCCCCGGGTGCAGCACGGCGTGAACCCCCCTACGGAGCAAAACTCCGCCCCCCAGACCACATTCTTACCTGCGAGAGGGCCGATCCGCCCCGAGTGCACGTCACTCGGAGCTGCGTCAGCCCCGCTGGTTCCCTGCTCTCTCTGCCCCGGAACAGGAAGTAACCAGTTCCGGGGCAGAGGGGAGCAGGGAACCAGAGGGGGCCGGCACCCCCCCCCCCCCCCCCCCCCCCCCCGAGCGCGTGCACCCGGGGCGGACCGCCCCTCCAGCCCCCCCCCCCCTTCCTACGCTACTGCTCTAAACCTTTTGAATCAGTCCGTTAAGCGTTACCAAACTCTAAAAGAGTAAGCAAGATTTAAACCCAAAACTGTAACACTTTTGAGATTTTCCACACAACTGCTCCTGGTAACTTTCAACACAAATGTAAATGTGCTAATGTTGCAGAATGTCATTAGGAAGAGTACAAAGAACAGATTGCTCGATAGGCTTCAAATGTAGATAAATGAGCTTTATGCCAAAAATGCTTTTTTGCAAGTTAAGGGGAGAAATTAGGGCTGCTGTTTCCAGCAGATGTGTCCAGTGCCACCTGGGGGTTTGGCGTTTGTGAGATGGACAAGGTCTGACAAATTAACTATTCTGTTCATAAAGTTTGCCAGTGTCCCTTTGGGAAGAACTTATAAATACAGAGAGCGATGTTCAGCAATATGGTCACCCCATAAAGAGTCATCTGCTTATCTTCATGCCTGATATACATGGCCCCTCCAAACCAGTGGTTCTCAACCCAGTCCTTGGGACGCCCCTAGCCAATCAGGTTTTCTGGATATCCGCAACAAATATGCATGAGATAGATTTGCATGCAGCGGAGGTAGAGGCATGCAAATTGTGGATATTTTGGAAAAACTGACTGGGACTGGCTGGGTTGGGTGTATCCTGGTTGAGCACCCCTGCTCTAAATTAAGCAGAGTTGCAAGTGGGTTCACCACTGTATGCTGCTGCCAATATTCTTTTGATTTTCATTAGAATTGATTCATTCTTCCATATATCCAGGCTAACTTGCAGTAAAGAGCAAGAATCTCTAAAATGCCTCATTTCCTACCCAATGTCAAATCTCACAGACACAACAGCATTATTGTATTACTGAGTATGTTTTCTGCTCTTGAATAACAATGTTTCATCGTAAAAACATTGTCTAAATGAAGAGACTAAAATAAAGGCCAGATTTCCTTATGAAACCTGAAAGAGGAACATGGCATGCGGTGATTTAATATAGATAAAACCAGTTCCACTAATATAGCTGCCCACTGAAAGGGAAAGAGGAAGGGGAGAATCATTTAAGGAGACCACATGTAAATTAATGAATTTGAATGATTTACAGGGTCACACCAGGTTCATGGTCTCTACTCCCTGTTATCATCTTTGTTCTCTAATCTTTTGGTTGGGTCCAAATCCCCAACCCATCTTCAGCCGAGAGACCTCAGCTCTTTTGATGGAAACCTTCCTGTTCAATAAGAATTTTTAAGGTACAGTACTTCAAACAAAGACAAACAGCTGTTGGACATTGTGATTTGAAGGCGATTTGGAATCTCAGTCCGATCCAAGGGAAGATGTTACAAATGGACACGGCCAACTAGTTGAGACCCCCACAAGCAGTAAGTTGATAACATCTCTTGAAGAATTGGCGCAGAGGAAAATGGCCTGTGGTAAGAACAAGCAGGTGATCGGTCTTGAATGCTGTATCTTTCCCAGACTCTCAAAGTTTACGGGAAGATTTATTTGTTAGCAGAAGACCACAAATCAAGTTCATGCAAGGGAAAGTGGAGTCGCAGAATCATTTTGTGTGGGAATATTTCCAAAAGACATTCTGGCAGGATTACAGAGAGAGGAAGCAGGACAGACATTTTCAGAAATGCAGATTTTCTGTTGCCAAACAAAGATGATCAAGACATTAAAGCTTAGCAAGAATGTAGAACCTTCACGGACTCTGTGTACTAAAAACCTGTTCTCAGAAGCCCACTCTGAGAGAAGAAAAAGCTAAGTCCTTACTCACTACTACTACTACTACTACTATTTAGCATTTCTATAGCGCTACAAGGCGTACGCAGCGCTGTACAAACATAGAAGAAAGACAGTCCCTGCTCAAAGAGCTTACAATCTAATAGACAAAAAATAAAGTAAGCAAATCAAATCAATTAATGTGTACGGGAAGGAAGAGAGGAGGGTAGGTGGAGGCGAGTGGTTACAAGTGGTTACGAGTCAAAAGCAATGTTAAAGAGGTGGGCTTTCAGTCTAGATTTAAAGGTGGCCAAGGATGGGGCAAGACGTAGGGGCTCAGGAAGTTTATTCCAGGCGTAGGGTGCAGCGAGACAGAAGGCGCGAAGTCTGGAGTTGGCAGTAGTGGAGAAGGGAACAGATAAGAAGGATTTATCCATGGAGCGGAGTGCAAGGGAAGGGGTGTAGGGAAGGACGAGTGTGGAGAGATACTGGGGAGCAGCAGAGTGAGTACATTTATAGGTTAGTAGAAGAAGTTTGAACAGGATGCGAAAACGGATAGGGAGCCAGTGAAGCGACTTGAGGAGAGGGGTAGTGTGAGTAAAGCGACCCTGGCGGAAGACGAGACGGGCAGCAGAGTTTTGAACCGATTGGAGAGGGGAGAGGTGACTAAGTGGGAGGCCAGCAAGAGGCAGATTGCAGTAGTCTAAACGAGAGGTGACAAGAGTGTGGATGAGGGTTTTGGTAGAGTGCTCGGAAAGAAAGGGGTGGATTTTACGGATGTTGTAAAGAAAGAAACGACAGGTCTTGGCGGTCTGCTGGATATGAGCAGAGCAGGAGCTATATGAATGCCCAGATTTCTAGAGCTATCTGACCTGAAGCAAACAAATATTTGGGCCAGCTCAGGACCAGAGATTTACTCCTTGTACAGTACAGAGTTTTATATCGGCTTAATACATATATAAAAATCTATTTCTCTGACTGTGGTGCTCATGGACAGTACAGATAAACAAAACTGGATGTGTCAGTCTTTATTCACGCCCTGGTTTGGAAGCATCAGTGTTAACTTCCTGTTAGCCTCAACTAAAAAGGCTGTGCCCATACTAAAGATATTGGTAATGAGCTGAAAAAAGCTAAACTAACCCAAAAGTTAGAGAGTATGTGGTAACAAATAACGTAGCTTTCTTTTTTCTGTTTAAAGTGGAGAAAAAGACCTCAGTTAGTAGTCACCGCTTGGCAATGATGTACTAAATGCAGTGGCGTACCAAGGGGGGGGCGGTGGGGGCGGTCCGCCCCGGGTGCATGCCGCTGGGGGTGCCGCGGCGCGCGCCTGCTCCGAGTTCGCTAAACTTCTTTGCTCATTCGCTGCAGCTCCCTCTGCCCCGGAACAGGCTGTTCCGGGGTAGAGGGAGCTGTAGCGAACGAGCAAAGTTTAGCGAACTCGGAGCAGGCGCGCGCAGTGGCACCTCCCCCCCCCCAGCGGCGTGCACCCGGGGGGTGTCATTTCCACCGGAGGGGGGAAGGTGTAATTTAGTGGCGTGGCGCTGCACCCAGGGGGGGGGGCGCATCGGCGCTCCGCCCCGGGTGCCATCCAGGCAAGGAACGCCACTGACTAAATGCACTCAAATGCCAGCATAATTTTGACTCCATTTTTATCACTGGTCAAAAAACTCCACTTGTATGTGAATGAAGGCTACATGTAGGGTCTTATTCTACCCTGTAAGCAATAATTTGAATCGTGATGCTAAACAGTTGCTAAACCAAATGGGCATGATTGAACAAGCTAAGTCACAGTTTAGCAACTGTTTAGCATCACGATTCAGATTATTGCTTACAGGGTAGAATAAGACCCTACATGTAGCCTTCATTCACATACAAGTGGAGTTTTTTGACCAGTGATAAAAATGGAGTCAAAATTATGCTGGCATTTGAGTGCATTTAGTACATCATTGCCAAGCGGTGACTACTGAGGTCTTTTTCTCCACTTTAAGCTGATTGTCTAACTTATTCTATAATTCACTCTATCATTTAGGAACTTCAAGGCAATACCACTATGCATTCTACTTTACCATTTATGCACCTTAATGCAATACCACTTGTATTTCTCTGTCCGGAAATGGCGATCGCCATTACGGCATAATGTAAGCCACATTGAGCCTGCAAATTGGATACAAATAAATAAATTCCAGCAAATGCACAGACACTTTCCTTTTGCTTGGACATGCACACAGTTCTAGCTGCCCTCGCTGCAAAATCTTGTGCACGTGCATCCAGCATCCTTTTTCTGTTCAGCATATAAGTTCTCAATGCTTCAAATGTGCATATTATTAGTTTACTGCTTTTTAACATATTTATAAATGACCTAGAGATGGGAGTAACTAGTGAGGTAATTAAATTTGCTGATGACACAAAGTTATTCAAAGTCGTTAAATCGCGGGAGGATTGTGAAAAGTTACAAGAGGACCTTACGAGACTGGGCGTCTAAATGGCAGATGATGTTTAATGTGAGCAAGTGCAAAGTGATGCATGTGGGAAAGAGGAACCCGAATTATAGCTACATCATGCAAGGTTCCACATTAGGAGTCTTTGATAAGGAAAGGGATCTAGGTGTCGTCGTTGATGATACGTTGAAACCTTCTGCTCAGTGTGTTGCTGCGGCTAAGAAAGCAAATAGAATGTTAGGTATTATTAGGAAAGGAATGGAAAGCAAAAATGAGGATGTTATAATGCCTTTGTATCACTCCATGATGCGACCACACCTCGAATATTGTGTTCAATTCTGGTCGCCGCATCTCAAAAAAGATAGTGGAATTAGAAAAGGTGCAGAGAAGGGCGACGAAAATGATAAAGGGGATGGCACGACTTCCCTATGAGGAAAGGCTAAAGCGGCTAGGGCTCTTCAGCTTGGAGAAAAGGCGGCTGAGGGGAGATATGATGGAGGTCTATAAAATAATGAGTGGAGTTGAATGGGTAGATGTGAAGCGTCTGTTCACGCTTTCCAAAAATACTAGGACTAGGGGGCATGTGATGAAGCTACAATGTAGTAAATTTGAAACGAATCAGAGAAAATTTTTCTTCACTCAACGTGTAATTAAATTGTGGAATTCGTTGCCAGAGAATGTGGTAAAGGCGGTTAGCTTAGCGGAGTTTTAAAAAGGTTTGGATGGCTTCCTAAAGGAAAAGTCCATAGACCGTTATTAAATGGACTTGGGGAAAATCCACTATTGCTGGGATAAGCAGTATAAAATGTTTTGTACATTTTTGGGATCTTGTCAGGTATTTGTGACCTGGATTGGCCACTGTTGGAAACAGGATGCTGGGCTCGATGGACCTTTGGCCTTTCCCAGTATGGCAATACTTATGTACTTATCATGGAATATTTTATTGGTAAGTTCACAGTAGAAGCCATATGCTCAGCCATCAGCACATGGCTCTGTCATGGCTTTCTGTGTCAACCTCAAAAGTAGGTAATCCATGTAGACATTCTTACAGTGGTTGTCATTGTTTCTACTACAATTAGGTATCGTGGCATTTTAAATAAGGGCTGCAGATAGACACAGGGATAAAGAACATATTTTTTTTATTAACTCTGAGCACTGTTTTGGTCATTGTGTTTTCTTAAGGGTTAGAATACGCTCTGAAATGATAAAGAACCCAGCATATGTAGGTGTGTAATCCTGCTTCTGAATAAACCACAGATCAAAATATGTCTCTTGGAAAGAACAAAAAACCCCACTATATCCATCTATAGCTCACTTCATTTGATCAACCCCGGCAACAGAAGCAACCACAAGGAGTCCCTTAATGTCTGTATTCTGCACTTCCTACTCTGTCTGACCTCAGGCATTAGTGGTAGGGCACCAGGAACCACAGAATGGAAATACCATAAACGGGGAGCTAAATTTGGAAAAAATAAAGTCAAATGACGTTTGTTTGTTTCCTCAGCAAACCAGTAATTAGAAGAGGAACTTCCTGGCTCTAGCAGATGAAGCCCTGAATAACTACAGTTCAGAGGGAGCAAACACGATCATCACAAGAATCTGAACTGGATTTGAAGGAGAACCGTTCTTTCCTTAAGTCACTGGGTTCTCCACTCCAGTCCTGTCAGCTGTGATACTCAAGACGGGTTTTCAGGCTATCCATAGCAAATGCTAATGAGACATGTTTTGTGCATGTTTGAATTAAGAAACAGGCCAATTTTTGAACCTGTTTTTTGGTTGCTCTGCAAAAGAACCTGTTTGCAGGTGCCAAGGGCCTGTGATGAGATCAGCTGCAGTAAAAAGTGGCCTTAGCTTACCCTTCTGTGGGGTTTTCGCGCGTGCTAAAGCCATTTTTACCACAGCAGTAAAATGGACGATTTTCCTATTAATGGCCATGCACTAACGTTACACCAAAACGCAAGGGGTTCTCTTATAGATAGTAAGCAGTCATGGAGGGTTTTAAAGGAGGAAAAAGCCTTGAGAAGCTCCTAGCTGTACGTTACACACTATAGGAGCAGGTTTCTTCATCATTGGCAAGTTGTCTCTGCAACCTCCGTCAGTGGCCTTCCTAGGGGGGCGGACACCCGGGGCGGCGCCCCGCCCCCGGGTGCAGTGCCCCCTCCCCTGATGCAGCGAGGACCCCCCCCCCGCAAAAGAGCCCCCCCCTGGGTGCATGCCGCTGGGGGGGGGGGTGCCACAGCACGCGCCTGCTGCGAGTTTACTAACTTTGCTCGTTCGCTGCAGCTCCCTCTGCCCCGGAACAGGAAGTAACCTGTTCCGGGGCAGAGGGAGCTGCAGCGAACGAGCGAAGTTAGCGAACTCGCGCAGCAGGCACGCGCCGCGGCACCCCCCAGCGGTGTGCACCCGGGGCGGACCGCCCCCACCGCCCCCCCCCCCCCTCGGTACGCCACTGACCCCGTCGGCTTTTTTTGCACAGAATTGAAGTAAGCTAAGAAGGGTGGAAGAGTTGGTAAGAAAAGAAAGGCCTTTACTGACGACATATCTCTCTCTTCTACAGATTTTCCTGGCCTGTGATCCTGACGCAGCCTTTCGAAACGTTGGCCACCGTTGGTCACGGTCGGTTCTAATAGATTGTTTGAAAGAAGAGAAGAGACCCGGCAGCCAAAGCTAAGTTTTTTTGCATTGATTTCCGGTTAACAAGTGGGCTGTTTTCAGTTTAAAAGAAAGGAGTTTTTTGCCAATGATGAAGAAGTCCTGCTCCTGCACACGTCTTACATAAGCACACGTCTGTGGAACGCATCACCACGAGTTGTGAAAACAACCCACGATCACCTAAAATTCAGGAAATCATTAAAGACTCACCTATTCGGAAAGGCATACCCGACTGACCCAACTTAAATGCCTCAACCCTGCAACACTTCACTATCAAAGATCGTATTGGACATTATCAAACCCTCCTACCTCTGAATTTTATCTTCCCTATACCACCATAACATCTTTTGTACTTGTCCCCTACCGAACTTGGCGAATGCCTTTACGGTACTATGTAAGCCACATTGAGCCTGCAAATAGGTGGGAAAATGTGGGATACAAATGTAATAAATAAATAATAATGTACAGCTAGGGGCTTCTCAAGGTTTTTTCCTCATTTAAAACCCTCCATGATTGCTTACTATCTATAAGAGAACCCCTTGTATTTTGGTGTTGTACTGATAATTGGGAATCTCTTCCTCCAATGATTGTTTAGTTCATTCATGCACTAATGTTGCCATTAATAATAATTACCGTGTAAACACTTACTGACACCTATTTTGTAGGCAGTAATAGCTCACGTGGTAATCCTACACTGACTCCCCAGACACTCCCCAGTGAAAGATGTGGATCAACCTTCTTTGGGTCTCATTCTTCTCTCCTATCCTGTCCCAGGAGAGCACCAAGGCTCAAGGGAAGACCACTCAAGCACCCAGGAGTTTGGGGGTATCTTGAGGCCCAAAGGGATCATGAAACTAAGATGGTCAAAGGCTAAAGTTGACGAAAAGAGAGTGAGATCTGTTTTCCTTGTTTTTCATCAAACAGCCCCTCGGATGTTCAAGCAATAGAGTTTCTCTTTGGAGGCAGAGAGGGATTCTAGACTAATGGAAGTTCTACAGAAATAGTATCTGAAAGGGATTCATCAGGAGCAGAACTGTAAAGGTTTCAAGAGGGGTATTCCAATTCTTCTGCTGAAGAGAGAAAATCACACAACAGTCCTGTGTTGAAACGCTAACAAAAATCATTATTGTGAAAAGGAGAGATCTTCATAAATTACATCCAAGTCATACATACAGCCTTCAGTGCAACTGTTAAGAAAGACTAGGTAATCATAAGTTCTCTTCAGATATTAGAGCTTTCTTTAAACCCATATGTCCACCAAAGGCTATTATAATGTCATACATGTGGGGTTTTTTTTCAACTGCATGGTGCACAGAAATCATGTACTTATATAAAAAAAAGAGAATGTATAATCAAGGGATATAGATATCAGTGGAAGGCAAACCCAGGGAGGGTCCACCTCAAACATAAAAATGCATGCGTAAATTTCAATGAAGGCTGATAAGTGTTGATAATTGATTATTAACACCCAATTATTAGTGCTAATTGGCTTGTTAATCAATTAAATTGCTTGCAATTTACATGCACAATTTGAAGCGCCATTTATAGAATTTTGGGGTAAATGTGATCTACCATTTGGATGCCCAGTCTCCCAGTTTTGTAAGGTCCTCTCGCAATTTTTCACAATCTTCTTGTGATTTAACAACTTTGAATAACTTTGTGCCATCAGCAAATTTGATCAGCTCACTCATTATTCCTGTTTCTATCCCTAACCACACCCTCTCCAAAGGACATCACATGATATGACACCTGCCAGCGAGCTTTCTCCAAAATAACCCCTACACTCTGGAATGCATGCCCTGAAAGGCTTCACTCAATGCAAGACCATCCCTACTTCAGGAGCAGGTGAAAGCTTGGCTCTTCTCCCGAGCCTTTAATGGAAGAAGCAATCAACCGGCTCATCGCACACACACAAGGACTAACACTGACCGCACATACCGTAGCAGGACTTGCTTATGCAACTCCTACCCTGGCTGAGATTATATTCATGCACATTTCATTAAAAAGCTGTTTTCTGAAGTTGACCCAGTGGTTGAACAGCAGGGGAAGATCCAAGGCCAAGTCCCATATCAGGGTCCTCAAGCTGACCAAGTCTTGGAATGCTGCAAAGATCACAGCCATAATCTCTAGGGCAGGGCTTCCTAAATTGTGGACCTTAATCCCCCAAATAGTCACAAAACCCACATTTGAGGTCATGATCTGAGCAGACTACAAATAGAAACATCGTTAGTAATTGCCACAGAAAGGTTGATAAGTGGGCGAAGGGATGAATCCTAATTGTTGCACAACGGTGACACCTACTGTTTAGATTTGAGGTCCAAAACTGCAAGATTCTGGAAAGAATCAAGAACTGTCATCACAGTGACCGGGCTAAATGAGTCAGGAGGGGGAACTGGTAAGTGGAAAGGAAAGCTCATACCACTGCACCCCAACAGAAGCTGCTTGATTGAACCAGAAGACAAAAGGAGCATCAGGAAATTGCTAGGTGGCCTTGTGCTTTGTTGTACTCCAAGAAAACATTTCTTCCCTCCTCGGCTGCACTTCAACATCCTGCTGTGCCTGTGAGATAACAGTACTACTACTACTTAACATTTCTAGAGCGCTACTATGGTTACGCAGCGCTGTACAATTTAACAAAGAGAGACAGTCCCTGCTCAAAGAGCTTACAATCTAATAGATAAGTGTGAGACAAATATAGGACAATCAAGCCATTGTGACATCACTGATGAGGTTGGCTCTTAGGCAGTGGTGGAATGAGACACTATGACATCACAATCTCAGCTCTGGTTAAATCACTGCTATATGTAATACTACTACTACTACTTAACATTTCTAGAGCGCTACTAGGGTTACGCAGCGCTGTGCAATTTAACAAAGAGAGGCAGTCCCTGCTCAAAGAGCTTACAATCTAATAGACACGTGAACAGTCGGTCCGATAGGGGCAGTCAAATTGGGGCAGTCTGGATTCACTGAACGGTAAGGGTTAGGTGCCGAACGCAGCATTGAAGAGGTGGGCTTTAAGCAAAGACTTGAAGACGGGCAGGGAGGGGGCTTGGCGTAAGGGCTGAGGAAGGTTGTTCCAAGCATAGGGTGAGGCGAGGCAGAATGAGCGGAGCCTGGAGTTGGCGGTGGTGGAGAAGGGTACTGAGAGGAGGGATTTATCCTGTGAATGGAGGTTACGGGCGGGAACGTAAGGGGAGATGAGGGTAGAAACATAGTGAGGGGCAGCAGACTGAGTGCATTTGTAGGTAAGAAGGAGAAGCTTGAATTGAATGCGGTATCTGATCGGAAGCCAGTGAAGTGACCTGAGGAGAGGGGTGATATGAGTATATCGGTTCTGGCGGAATATGAGACGTGCAGCAGAGTTCTGAACAGATTGAAGGGGGGATAGATGGCTACGTGGGAGGCCGGTGAGGAGTAAGTTGCAGTAGTCCAGGCGAGAGGTAATGAGAGCGTGGACAAGAGTTCGGGTGGTGTGTTCAGAGAGGAAAGGGCGAATTTTGCTGATGTTAAAGAGGAAGAAGCGACAGGTCTTGGCTATCTGCTGGATATGCGCAGAGAAGGAGAGAGAGGACTCAAAGATGACTCCGAGGTTGCGGGCAGATGAGACGGGGAGGTTGAGGGTGTTATCAACTGAGATAGAAAGTGGAGGAAGAGGAGAAGTGGGTTTTGGTGGAAAGACGATAAGCTCGGTCTTGGACATGTTCAGTTTCAGGTGGCGGTTGGACATCCAGGCAGCAATGTCGGATAAGCAGGCCGATACCTTTGCCTGGGTCTCCGCGGTGATGTCTGGTGTGGAGAGATACAGTTGGGTGTCATCAGCATAGAGATGATACTGGAAACCATGAGATGAGATCAGGGAGCCCAGGGAAGATGATACAGTTACTTGTGCTGCGCGATCTTATTTTATACCGAACAATAATATGTCAGTATATGCACAAGATCATGATTGCCATATACCTATAGTCTGTCACACAAGTCATGCTGGCATCTGTAAAAAGTCACAAAATAAAATAACAATAACTCCACTGATGTACAATAGTCACACACCCTGCTGTGTGAAAACAGTTCATCCAGGTTACAGAAAGTAGCTCCAATTGAGCAGGTCTCTACTGGATGGAGTAAGGGAAGTTACAGTAGGTATTTTTCTGTCCTTGGGGGACTCACATAAGTACATGCCATACTGGGACAGACCAAAGGTCCATCAAGCCCAGCATCCTGATTCCAACAGTGGCCAATCCAGGTCACAAATACCTGGCAAGATCCCCCAAAAAGTACAAAACATTTTATATTGCTTATCCCAGAAACAGTGGATTTTCCCCAAGTCCAATTTAATAATGGTCTATGGACTTTTCCTTTAGGAAGCCGTCCAAACTTTTTTAAACTCCGCTAAGCTAATCGCCTTTACCACATTCTCTGGCAACAAATTCCAGAGTTTAATTACAAAAGAAAATTAGACACAGCTATAGTGTGATTTGAACCAGCAGCTTCTCATATTTTGTGCTGGTTTGCACCCCACTTTTCTAACCATTGGGCTATTCCCCCACATGAAGGGCTATGTAGCTATTTTATAATATGGCAGGGTAGCCTTCGGATTTACACCAGGGGTGGGATAACATGGCTGAGCCACCTGGATGGACTTCATGGAGTAGGAAAACAAATAGTAGTACCATATACCAGAATGTTGCCCGACACAGGCCGTGTTTCACCCAGAAGGGCTGCATCAGGGGTTATGGTATAAACCGTGTAATGGAATGCTTGTACAACCGCTTTTTTCCAGCATCGTAGGCAAAGCGGTTCATGCACGCCTGTGGACAACAGTAAGTTTGGTTGTTGCTTTCGTGCTGGTTTTTTCAAGATTTTTATGTTTTTCAGTATTGATGTGAACAACATCCACTTTTGTACAAGCATTCCATTACACGGTTTATACCATAGCCCCTGACGCAGCCCTTCTGGGCGAAACACGGCCTGTGTCAGGCAACATTCTGGTATATGGTACTAATAATAAAGTTTTTAATATCTTTCACTGATCTGATGTTTTGTTTTCCACGTTGGAGTTTGCGGATCGCTTGCCTTGTTGCTTTTTGAGACCTTCATGGAGTAGGACCAGGAGTGAAGAGGATAGCGCCTGGAAAGTACTTCCTCTGATTGGTTGCCTTGGAGAGTGTGGAGCTCCAATCAAAGGAAGGCTTTGAGAATGAGGGCTGAATTTTGACAGGCTCAGGTTGTGAATCCGGGTGGTGAGAGAGTTTTTTTTTTTTCATCCTGCCCACCCACCTGTTTCAGGGAATCTTCTTGAGTTGTTTGTTGTATTTGGGGCTGTGGTTTCGGGTTTTGAAAGGTTGGGGTGGAGGGGGGATCATGTCGCAGTGGTGTTTTCATGGAATTCCCCTACCATAATTTGGGAAATCCTGAGGTTCAGTATGGAGGAAGAAGATAGGGCAGTGGCGTAGCCAGACTGCCAATTTTGGGTGGGCCTGAACCCAAAGTGGGTGGGCACAAAATTTTCTCTCTACCCCCCCCCCCCCCCACCCTAGCAAAATTTAGTCACACTCAGATGCATTTGTCACACAGGGTAAAGTGCTGCTTTTCAGTGCATCAGATTTCAGACAATTTATTTAATAGCCTAATCCTTTTCAGTGAGCTTTCAGAGGCCAAAACCTCCTGCCTCAGGTCAGTATAATGCTGTTACGGTATCCTCTCCTGACCTAAGGAAGGAAGTATTGGTCTCTGAAACTTTATTAACACCATAATACTTTATCCTAAATTAAAAATACAATTATTTTCTTTACCTTTGTTGTATGGCCATTTACTTTTTCTCATTGTGTTGCTCCCAGTCTCTAGATTCTGCTTTCCTTCGTTTTCGCTTAACTCTTCTGCCAGGGTTTCCTGGCCATTTGTCATTTTTCTCTCCTTTTTCTTTGCTTTCTTCAATATTTTTCTGCCTCTCTCTGTGTCCAGATTTAGTTCATTCTTACTATCCATTCTTTAATTTCCTTCATCTACTTATGGCTTTTCATCTTTTTCTCACCCTTGTTCTCCCCATGCCCCTTCCTCTTATTCTCCAATCTTTCACTACTCCCCCTTTCCATGCAGCAGCTCTCCTCTTTCTCTCCCCATCCTTCCAGTGTCTCCCCTCTTTCTTTCTGCATCCTTCCATCGTGTCACCTCTTTCTCCCTACCCTTCCATCCAGCGTCTTCCCTCTTTCTCTCCCCATCCTTCTACCCATCCTTCTACCCATCTCTCCTGATCCTTCCATCTAATGTCTCTCTCCCTCTTTCTAACCAGTGTCTATCTACCCTTTTCTGTTCAGTGTCCCTTCTCTCTCCACATCCTTCCAGTCTTTCCCCTTTTTCTCTGCATCCTTTCATCCATCTCCCTTCTTTCTCTCCCCATCCTTCCATCCAGTGTCTCTCTCCCCATCCTTCCTTTTTCCCTCTTTCTCTCCCCATCCTTCTGTCTGTTTTCCCTCTTTCTCTCCCCATCCTTCCGTCTGTTTTCCCTCTTTCTCTGCCATCCTTCCGTCTGTTTTCCCTCTTTCTCTCCCTATCCTTCCGTTTTCTCTCTTTCTCTGCCATCCTTCCATCTGTTTTCCCTCTTTCTCTCCCTATCCTTCCATTTTCCCTCTTTCTCTCCCCATCCTTCCATCTGTTTTCCCTCTTTCTCAGCCATCCTTCCTTCCGTTTTCCCTCTTTCTCTCCCCATCCTTCCATCTGTTTTCCCTCTTTCTCTCCCCATCCTTCCATCTGTTTTCCCTCTTTCTCTCCCCATCCTTCCGTTTTCCCTCTTTCTCTCCCCATCCTTCCGTCTGTTTTCCCTCTTTCTCTGCCATCCTTCCGTCTGTTTTCCCTCTTTCTCTCCCTATCCTTCCGTTTTCTCTCTTTCTCTGCCATCCTTCCATCTGTTTTCCCTCTTTCTCTCCCTATCCTTCCATCTGTTTTCCCTCTTTTTCGGCCATCCTTCCTTCCGTTTTCCCTCTTTCTCTCCCCATCCTTCCATCTGTTTTCCCTCTTTCTCTCCCCATCCTTCCGTTTTCCCTCTTTCTCTGCCATCCTCCCATCTGTTTTCCCTCTTTCTCTCCCCATCCTTCCGTTTTCCCTCTTTCTCCCCATCCTGCCATCCGTTTTCCCTCTCCCGATTCAGGCCCACCAGCCCCAGCTCCCATTGCCGGCCACTGCTGCTTTTCCTGATGAGCAGCAGGGCCGGCGCTACAAAAAGAAGAAGCGCTCAGCTGACTGAGCGCCAACGCTAACACGATGGGAAAAAATGTTTAAAAGAAAAACGCGGCACCGCAGGCAGCCTCGAAGCATTGGCTGCTGGCTCTGCAGGCTCCTCCCGTCTCTTACGTCACTGCCCCTGCTTCGCTCCAAGGGCAGTGACGTAAGAAACGGGAGGAGCCAGCAGCCAATGCTTCGAGGCTGCCTGCGGTGCCGGGTTTTTAAAAAAAAACATTTTTTCTCGTCGCGTTAGCGTTGGTGCTCAGCTCAGTCAGCTGAGCGCTGCTTCTTTTTGTAGCGCCGGCCCTGCTGCTCATCAGGAAAAGCAGCAGTGGCCGGCAATGGGAGCTGGGGCTGGCGCGGGCCTTGAGGAAGAGTGGGTGGGCGGGCCAGAGCTGAAATTGGGTGGGCCTGGGCCCACCCAGGCCCACCCGTAGATACGCCCATAGGGAAGGAGTAATGGAACGGTTCGTATGCAGTACCGCCATGGACCTGGGGGAAAGGGCATGGTTGAGCGGCACCGCAGACCATGTCTGTGGGACAGTAAAGGATAATTGATAAATCACTGTGGTCAGTTTGTTACTGACTGACCATGAAATGGTTACAAGTTTGGATTATTCTGTTACAAGTTGTGTTTAAATGCAAATTATCGGGAGGATATTATAAACTTAATAGAGCTGCGACAGGTTGTGCCAAAAGTGGTGTCTTGGAGGCTAATTATATGGGATGGTATGCAAGTTGATGAGGTGAAGGGCGTGTGAATGCAGAAGTGTAGCCAGGTTATGACAGCAGGAGGACCAGACCTTTCGTAAAACAGGCGCCAGCACGAAGAAGAAGGGTCGAGGCACCATTTCATTCAAAATCCACTTGGAGGAGCACCAACTCTCCTTGCACCCCCCCCCCCCCCCCCCCCCACAGCTACACCTCTGTGTGAATGCCAACATTAAGATGTTTCCCTGCTGCTACAAAGACTTTCGCATCCCTTGCTTTGCCCTGTTCATAAGTTGGATGCTTCGGTTTGTAAAATGGATGTTCATGCTAGACATAACCAGCACTTGGATGTCCATTTCTCGTGTCTTTTAGAACAGGCTGTATTCGGGCAGATTCCGTTACAACATACATAAGACATGGACATCCATATCTGACATACTGACTTGGACGTCCATATTCTGAGTCAGACATCCTTTCTAAAATGCCCTTCCACACCTCCAGAGGTTCCAGTTTACTACATACCGTGTTAGCCACAGTACAAATGCGAAAAAAAAACCCCACCAATGGCCTTTCAGGAATGGGAAAGTCAAGAGTCCTTTATTACTAGATCCGACATTGACCGTGTTTTGACAGGGGTCAGTAGGCATCAGTCTAAAATAGTGAGCTGAAAGCTGATGTAATCAGCAAACTAAAGCTGAATAGAAGTGTATCATCAACACTGAACGAAAATGCGTAATAGCATTCAGGTGTTTATATTAACCATACAACTGTCTTCCACTGAGTTTAGGGAATGCCCCCAATGGTTACTGTAGAGGTTTTGCAGGTATTATGGGTTAACGTTTCCATTAACTGTAAAGCCCTCATGTGGTTTAGTAAAGAGATCCCTAAGCCCTTCCAAATGATTTGAGCAATAGTATATTCTGACACTTTAAAACTGGTTTAGACTGATCAGCATTTCAGACTAGCTTCATACATTTCTCTGCTCTTCTAGACAATCAATGAACAATAAAATGCTATGGAAAAGTACTGTTAAATCAGAAAATAAACCACTATTGTGCAAGTCCCTCTTTCCATTATTAAGACCTCTTTAGCTTTAATAGCCTCTTTCATAGGATTATGTTAACCTTTTCTTGTGGAATGCAATTTATCTGGGCTTCCAAGATGGAATTTTAAACAGTCCATGCTGCATTCAGGCCTTTAGACCTCAAATCTCCCCTTTTTAGTTTCCGCCTAACATTGTTCCTTTATTATAGTTTTCTTTTTAAAAACCTAAATACTGCTGCCCCAATTTTGTATATTTTCTCCCTTTCGGTGAATGTCAAATTTTATTGTATTAAAATTGATGTTACCAAACTCCTCCCCAACTGTTACCCCTTGCACTATGTTGTGTATTCCATTGAGAATTAGCTTCCTCTTTTATGTATTTCAGAGGCAGCTACTACACAAAGAAATCATTTATGGAATTTAGATACTTGAAAAGAGGCATATTTTCAAAGCACTTAGCCTCCCAAAGTTCCATAGAAACCTATGGAACTTAGCCTCCCAAAGTGCTTTGAAAATATGCCTCTTAATCTCCCTATCTTGCGTATGGTGAAATTCACTTCACACACACACACACACACACACAGTGGATATCAAAAAGGATGTTTAATGCTTTGTGAGAAAACGTTTGATAGGACCCAGCAACATAGTCAGACAACAAGCAGGACATTAGCATCCAGAACTAGCCACAAAAATACAAAGGAATTTTTCCCCTGGGGATACATTTATTTTTGCATAATTTACTATTCAGGAAGCATTATAACACATAAGATACATGCTAAAGTGATCCTATAATGGGGCACTGATATAGGCAACCTACTCAAGTGTATCCAATCCAAAGAAATTAAATCCTTCTTTTTCTAAGTCCCACCAATCAAGCAATCGACAATTTCCTAGCAACGTCAATTGATGCTCCCAACAAAAGTTGGGCTACCTTTGTAATAACTTACAGCTTTGCTGCCAACAAAATATACACAAACTCCTGAGAAAAAAACGGTTAGCTTGAGGAATTCTTCCCTTCCCTGCTTGGCTCTGATCCTTCTACTTTCTATCATAAAAAAATAAACCAATATGATGTAAAATATGGTTCCCCTCTGAGACTAAGCAATGTTCAGGCTGATTTATGCAACTTGATTATCTCAGTATCTGCTGGTGCTTTATAGTCTTTAAATGATGACAAACGTCTTCAGCCCGTTGCCCTGCCGCCGTCTCTCATTATTGAGTGGGAGGCATACAATTTCTTCTTTATGTTCAATTTGCAGTGCGTGTTAGCATCAGGTTATCATAAAACATAATTATGTAAAGCTGTAAATATTTATCCAGCTCTTTACTGCAAAAAAAAAAAAAAATTAAATGCCGTTTGCGACATGACAGTATGCCAGTTCTTTCTCAGAGATATCAGGTTACCCTGTTCCGGGCTGGAGATTTTGGGACAGTCCTGGATTTCTCACCGTTCCATCATTGGTGCATAATAGGACTTGCAACACCGATTTCAATGAACAGGGTCAGGCACTACAAATCCCACACTGCTTTGGAATGCAAGTTCAAAACTAGCTCTGGCCAAAAAGGTCTCCAGCCTGGAACTGGGTAACTGGGCATCTCTGCTTTCTGCTCCCTCTAGAATAGTGTTATGGAGCCCTCACATGCATGGATTTCCGCAAAGCCATTGGGCGCCACCAGTTATCAGTTACCAGTATCCCTGGTAAAGTAGTGTCTTATAAATCAGAAACTATCACAAAAAGCTATGGAAAATCAAACATATAAATGGCAAGTGACCGTACTCACTTGCAAATGCGCAGTACAGACTTCCCTCTCTGTCCCGCCCTCGAGTCGTCATGACGTCAGAGGGCAGAACAGAGAGGGAAACGGAGTCGAATTGTCGGCCGCCGTTGCTGCCGCCTGGATAGGAACATCAAGTGAAACAACCTCCACCCCATCCCCGCTGCCACTCCCGCCCCCCTCCGTATCAGGCCCCCTGCACTAGCCTGACAGTGCCTCTCACCTCCGGGTGGGGCTAAGAACGTCATGAGACAGCTGATATTTAATTGACCCCAAAAAACGCTGGCGCCATCTTGGCTGATAAATAACGTTTGCTAAGCTGGCGCTGATAAGATCACAGGGTGAGTTGGCTATATTTATATGTCTAGAATAATTTGATTCTCTTGACGTAGGTTTATTGCTGAAGTCTGGGGAAATTAATAACATCAGGATTTATATACTGCAGGGGAATGTCCTTGAGACAGCCCAGGTTTGGGCGAAACGTGCATGTCGGGCAGCTGAACCCCTGGGTCCGATAATAATAAGTCTTGAATAAAAGAAAAAGAAAAGATAAGTCTAAATGTTATTATTCCAAATATGAGGGGAATCTTTATAATAGGGACCTATGAAGACCTTGAGGTTGTATATATCGCTAGAGATTTAAACTGCTAGCGGTTAACATCGCTGAGGTTCCTGGGGAAATATATAAGATCTATTTTCAGAATTTAAAGCTTCAAGTGATTTGGTTCTGATGTGAAAGAAGGTTAACTTGGTGTTGGTTATACCTGGACTGGATTACAAAATATTGTTTGATTTTCTAGTGGTGAGGATCCAGTAAAGAACTATTAGTTTGCCATTGATATTTAGTTGTAAAGAATTTATTGACCATATCCAATATATGATTTTTTAATTAAACAACTCACAATACAATATCACAAATAGCTTTGTTATTACAACTTATCATACCTAATCATACACACTTTCCTAAAGATTTCCCATGAATTGTACATGTAACAGAGACAAACTTGTGCCCATACTATTATTGTGGACTAAACTCAGTGATTAAATCACCTCTAAGTAAACATCAACACATATCCAAACTCATATTCAGCTTCAAATGGCATTCTCATATGTCCATATAGTATGCTGTTAATGCAGTACTCGCAGTAATGATACTGCTATGTGTCCATTCCGTAGCTCCGATATTATTGGAAAAAAGAAGCTGACACGTAAATAGAAAGCTTTTTCAAAAGTCCACAAACTGATGCACCCACTGCTATCAATTCTCTGCTCAACGTGTCATTCATCGGAAAATGTCTTGAAACCTCTTCATCCATATACTTCCTTCAAATCCATAATCGGTCTCTACACAGGCCGTGTTTCATATACAACTTCTTCAGGAGACCTTATGTAAATAATACACACTATTACCCACAACCATATTGATTAATTCATAATACAAGTATAGACAAATAACGATTTTCTAATACCTTTTACAACCTTATTCAAGCGCTGAGCATACCATCGACACTCTCAGCAATCGACGTGATGACATCACGAATAAACTGAATGCCTAACGTTCTCATCTTCTACTTTTATATTGACATTAATAAAGGCCAATCCACCTACTTATTAAGCCCATGAGGTTCTACCGTTTGCCAATTAAATATCAGTCTTTGTTCTCTACGAATCAACTCTCGCTCAGTATTCCCCCTCCCATCCTGCAATGTTATTAACACCACTGAAATAGATTTATATATATATATGAGCACACCACCCGAACTCTCATCCACTCTCTCATTACCTCTCGCCTTGACTACTGCAACCTACTCCTCACTGGCCTCCCACTTAGCCATCTATCCCCCCTTCAATCCGTTCAGAACTCTGCTGCACGTCTTATCTTCCGCCTAGACCGATATGCTCATATCACCCCTCTCCTCAAGTCACTTCACTGGCTTCCGATCAGGTACCGCATACAGTTCAAGCTTCTCCTACTAACCTACAAATGCACTCGATCTGCAGCCCCTAGTTACCTCTCTACCCTCATCTCCCCTTACGTTCCTACCCGAAACCTCCGCTCACAGCACAAATCCCTCCTCTCAGTACCCTTCTCCTCCACCGCCAACTCCAGGCTCCGCCCTTTCTGCCTCGCCTCACCCTATGCTTGGAATAAACTCCCTGAGCCCATACGCCAAGCCCCCTCCCTGCCCGTCTTCAAATCCTTGCTCAAAGCCCACCTCTTCAATGTTGCATTCGGCACCTAACCATTATACCTCTATTCAGGAAATCTAGACTGCCCCAACTTGACATTTCGTCCTCTAGATTGTAAGCTCCTTTGAGCAGGGACTGTCCTTCTTTGTTAAACTGTACAGCGCTGCGTAACCCTAGTAGCGCTTTAGAAATGTTACATAGTAGTAGTAAGTAGTAATAATGGAGGTGACAGGCATGCAAATCTGTCTCATGCATATTTATTAGGGATATCCTGAAAACCCAACTAGCTGGTGGTCTCCCAGGACTGACTCGAGAACCACTAAATTTGACCCTTCATTCCCAGTCCTCAAGTACCAACAACAAGTCAGATTTTCAGAATACCTCTAATGAATATGTATGAGAAGGATTTGCATACAATGAAGGTAGTAGGCATACAGATCTCTCTCGTTCATTAGGGATATTCTGAAAACCTGACACATTAGCAGCCCTCAAGGACTGGGAATGATGACCAACCAGCTGGACCCTTTGGTTTTCCGATCTGGCTTGAATCCAAATATTTTATTTTCATCACCAGGAAACATCTCCTAGCAGTGGACAGATGAAAAATGTGCTGATTCGCCTCTCTTTATACACTCACTATCCCTTCACAAAAGAATCCCAGTGTGCAAATTTCTTTCGTATTTCGTTTTGAAACTGCAAATGGGTTTTTTTTTTGCACTAACAAAATAAAGTCACAATTACAGCAGGAAACTGTGATATGGAGATACAAAAAAATACAGGAAGCATTGTAGTGTAACCCTACTAATACTGCTGCGACCTGCCACACCTTCATAAATATTGAGAGCACCTGTCATTACCTGTCAAGTGCGTTCTCAGTCATGCAGTCCACATGGAAATAAAGTTGGTAATTTCTGCATGCAGATCTCATCAACAATGACTATAATTAATAAACAGGACCTCAAGCATGACTGTTTGATACAATTAGACAACATGATTTGTTGGGGAAATCTAATTACAATAAAATGACCTTGGATGTCCTTTGTGGCAGAGCTGGGAATAGCTCTGAGGCAGTGGCAATAGAAGGTACACGGTTATTGCTGCTTGTTCACGATTTTAGCTCAAACTAGGAGCTCAGTTGTCTGATGTCGGTGGGCTGAATTGATGAATATTTGACTTTATATAATACTTGACTAATTAGAGTTAACTTAATCTCAGTCCTTTTTTTTTTTTTATTTGAGTAGATTTTCTTTCCATTTCTTTTTTTTAATTTAAAGTGGTTTAAATCAGAGGTTTCAGGCTGCAGTCCAGAAGGGCTGCAACCAGGTATAGTTTTCAGGAATTGGAGTCACTGTCTGCCAATAAATCTTATGTATATTTCTTGCAGGCATCCTGAAATTCAGATGCTTTTTGCAACACGCCAAGGACTCAAGGTGTGTGAAAACAGAAATTGAATCTTTGTATACTTTTGAATAAAAAAAGACTAACACAGGCAAACGTGGAGATTCAAGCTGTTTGCAAATGATCTGGGTTTGTCCTAGTTCAGCTCTGGTAACTGGAACTCATCGTTACACACTCTTCCCCCTCACCCCCTCCTTGGTTTAGATTTAATTACAACAAATTCTTGCACAGCTACTTCGAAGCTCATCACCCTTGACTTGGTGTGTTTGCAGGAATTAGGGGGCAGGGATCTGAAGGAACCAGGAAATCTGCTAACAGTTTTCAAAATTGTAAACCTTCAGCATAAAATTATAAAAGTAGGTGTCTTAAAAATCACTTCACTAATGACCTAGTTCCAAGCAGCAGTTGTTATAGGAACAACCCACCGGGATCTGAATTACTGTATTTTGGTTGTCACGATTGTATTTGTGTTGTGAATGCTTCCACTTTGAAGCCACAATAAAGGTGATCTTTGACTAAAAACAGGGCAGCATCTTACAAAACAAAGACATTATTTTGCAATATAATGCCAGAAAAGGGGAATTGACCTAGAAGCTGAGTGGCCGCCTTGTAAGCCCAAGCTCCTACTCGTAGATTGGTCACAAACTGACCATTTCACAAACACATTTGCAAGACAACGTCTATTAGAAAGGTGTCTTACATAGGGGCCCTTTTTCTAAGAGGTGCCAAAAATTGGCCTGCACTGGTGTAGGCGCGTGTATTGTACATGCGCAGGTTCATTTTTCAGCGCGCTTGCAAAAAGCCCTTTTTTGTGGTCGAACATAGGTGTGATGGCAAAATTAAAATGAGCGCACATCCATTTTGGGCCCGAGACCTTACCGCCACCCATTGACTTAGCGGAAAGGTCTCTTACATTAACCGGGTGGCAGTCATCGGCGCACGTACACTGCCAGTTATCGCCCAGTTAGCGTCATGCGGTAGAACATCCTATATAATAATCCTCACCTCCAACGTTCTGACTTGCCTGGGACCGTGGCTCATTCCGAGTTGGTCTGCTAAGCTCCGTAGATCAGGCTGACATCACCGTAGCCATTATGATGTCAACTTCAGAACCCGGGGGGGGGGGGGGGAAACATGCCTCACAGCTGAACCATGTCCAGAGGAGGGTCGCTGGACATGGGTGGCTGGAGGGGGAGAGGAGGTCGCTGGATATGGGTGGCTGCAGGGGGAGAGGAGGGTCGCTGGACATGGGTGGCTGCAGGGGGGGCAGGGGGTCGTTGGACAAGGGTGGCTGGAGGGGGAGCAGGGAAGAGAGGAGGGTCGCAGGACATGGGTGGCTGCAGGGGGGGCAAGGGAGAGAGGAGGTTTGCTGGACATGGGTGGCTGCAGGGGAGTCGAGGAAAACCTTGCTAGAGCCTGTTTCATTTGTGTCAGAAACAGGCCTTTTTTAGTAGTAGAAAATATTTTCTGCTTCGCGTTTTGGATGAGCGTGAAAAATAGAATTACCACCCAGGGCACGCGGTAGCCAGGCGGTGTAGTTCTAATTTGATTCACGTTGGAGGCACGTAGACGCAGAGCACCTTAGTACTCTAATCCCTGAATCTGCCCTTTAACTTGAGCTGGAAAATAACATTAAAACTGGTGTGAGGAAACAGGTCAACCCGTGCAGGGTGGCTCTTGTAAGATTGCTAACAGGGTTTTTTTTTTTTCCCACAATAACGTAACTCAAAATACTTTTTAATTTGCAAAAATACAAGCTTTAATTAAAGTTGTAAAATATTTACATCTATTGCACGAGTGGCAAAGCTGTCATCTGTTTTCTAGGCTCTTTAAGTAATAAGGCTAAATGTTTATGATCCTTTTCATTCTCATCTCTTTTGTTGCCAAGTAAACATTATTAGCATAAAGTGAATGTAGACAGGAAAAATATGTAGCTGAGCCAAATTAATTACCTGCAGTTAATCAGAGATAGGCACCTACCACGTTTATTTTCTTGTATAATTCATAAAAACAGAATAGCTTTGACGAGCTCCATCTCACACACCATCATCCTCATTATCACCGTCGTCACCACCATTCTCCCATTATTTATTTATTTATTTATTTATTGCATTTGTATCCCACATTTTCCCAACTTTTTGCGGGCCCAGTGTGGCTTACAATACATTATGAATGATGGAAATACAGTTTGTTACAATTCGGTTACGGATTATATTGTGAAGAGTTATACGAGACAAAATCAAAGTATCATTAAGGAATATATCAATGGAAAAGAACATTGAAACATTGGAAGGAAAACAACGGGAAACTAGAGGGTCTGAGGACAATATATAATATATAACAACGAAAAACCTAGGGTATACATTTTCTGTGATTAAAGGTATGAGTGTGGTGAGATTTCAGGATTGAGAATTCATAAGTGGATGTGCTGATGTATAACTGAACAGTGAGTGTGGATTTTATATGTTTCGGTTCTTTCCGTAGATTTTATCAAAAAGATGTGTTTTCAGTAATTTGCGGAAGTTGGTTTGTTCGTAGATCGTTTTCAGGTTGCGCGGAAGTGTGTTCCAGAACTGCGTGCTCATGTAGGAAAAGGTTGACGCGTGTAGCGCCTTGTATTTCAGGCCCTTGCAGTTAGGGAAGTGGAGGTTGAGGAAGGTTCGGGATGATCTTTTAGCGTTTCTGGGTGGTAAGTCGATTAACTCAGACATGTAGGCTGGGGCTTCGCCGTGAATGATTTTGTGCACTAATGTGCATACTTTAAAAGTAATGCGTTCCTTAAGTGGGAGCCAGTGTAGCTTCTCTCGTAAGGGTTTTGCACTTATCAGTTTCTTTCTTCAATACAAAGGTTGACGACAATGGTACACCAGGACCAGCTCTTTCCTCTACTGGCACATCTCACCCATGTTCCCAGATTTTGACCATTTTTTTTCTTTCATTGATCCAGGCTGCTCTCTCTTTCCCCCTCCCTCTTTTCTCCTCTCTTACACATGGAAGGGAATTTTCAGTATGACATCTAAATCCGATTTTGGATGTTTTGCTGAAAACGTGGAGGGTGGGAGGGGGTTAGTAACTACTGGGGTAATAAGGTGGGTCATGCCTTAATCCCTTCAGTGGTCATCTGGTCATTTAGGACACGTTTTCATGACTTAGTCATAATTGAAACAGGTATAGACCAAAGCATCTAACTTATAGGCCTGCATATTTTTGCTTTGTTCCATTATGGCAGAAAAAAACGTCCAAGTTTTGGAATGCCCAAATCCCACCCCCCATCATGTCCCCTTGTGATTTGGACACACAGCAAACTGCATCGAAGCTCCGGGATACATGACAGACTTGATCGACCTACCAACTAGAAACACATCTGAATCAACACGAACGTACCTAAATCTGCCACTACCCAAGCTGCAAAGGACTCAAATACAAATCAACGTAAGCGTCCAGTTTTTCCTACATTAGCACACAACTGTGGAACGCATTACCAAAAGCCTTGAAAACTACGAACGACCACCTAAACTTCTGGAAAACACTTAAAACTAACCTGTTTAAAAAGGTATACCCTACCGATCCAACATAAATGCCTGATCTCTGCAACACAACAAAACTAAAGAACGTAATGGCAGTGGCATTCCTAGGGGGGCTGACACCCGGGGCGGATCGCCGATGCGCCCTGCCCCCCCCCCCCGGTACAGCACAACCCCCCCCCCCCCCCGGTGAAAGGACACTCCCCCACCCCGGCGAAAGACCCCCCCCTGGGTGCACGCCACTGGGGGGTGCCGCGCGCTGGTCAGCTTTGTTTGTTTCCATGCTCCCTCTGCCCCGGAACAGGTTACTTCCTGTTCCAGGGCAGAGGGAGCATGAAAACGAATGAAGCTGACCGGCGCGCGGCACCCCCCCCCCCCAGCGGCGTGCACCCGGGGCAGACCGCCCCCACCTTGGTACGCCACTGCGTAAGGGACATAACACAACTCTTCCGTTGTACGATTCCCTAGTGTGGCTGTGCCACATGAACTTTATCTTACCACAACATCACTTTGTATTTGTTTACACCGGAATCTGTAACGCCTCTCCGGTACTGTGTAAGCCACATTGAGCCTACAAATAGGTGGGAAAATGTGGTATATAAATGTAACAAACAAATAAATAAATAGAAAAACATCTTTTAAATGTGTTTCAAAAATTGCTTTAGGAAGGGGGAGGCATATTGGGTGGTCTGGGAGGGGTGCTGCTCTTGGGGGATCAGGAGGGGGGTTTTGGAGGGTTAGAGAGGGTTAGGGAGGGGGTGGATTCTTGTTGGGGACCAATGCTCTTGGGGGAGGAGATGTTAGGAGGGCCCATGTTCTTGGGGAGCAGGAGGGGGGGGTTTCGGTCTTGTCCGTGGAGTAGGGAGGGAAGACCAGAGGAGGAATTAGGCCACAACACAGAAATTATTCAGGAGACAGTACTGGAAACTGCATATCTAAGCAACCAAGGTTAGGATATCCTTTCGTACATTCCTATTTGGTCACTTAGGGGCCCTTTTACTAAGCCGAATAAGCGTCTACACGTGCCCAACGTGCGCCAAAATGGAGTTACTGCATGGCTATCGCATGGCTCTTGTGGTAATTTCATTTTTGCCATGCGTCCGGTACGCGGGCCAAAAAATAATTTTTATTTTCTGATGCGCGTGTCGGATGCGCGCCAAGTAGCATTTGGAGCACGTAGGTCATTACCGCCCGGTTACCGTCTGAGAATTTACTGATAGGTCAATGGCTGATGGTAAGGTCACAGACCCAAAATGGACGCGCGGCAATTTCTATTTTGCCGCACGTCCATTTTTGGCAACAATTTTAAAAGGCTTTTTTTTACAGGCGCACTGAAAAATGGAGTGGCGCGCCCAAAACCCATGCCATACTGCAAGCCATTTTTCAGCACACTTTAGTAAAAGGACCCCTTAGCTGTGTGGGAATTAGCACTGAACATTACCAGGCACTGAACATTACCAGTACCCGCGTTTCTCCTTGCTCCTACCTGGCTCTGGTCCTGTAATCACTGTTCCCTCTAACCTGAGCAGGAGTCCTCCACCAACAGTCCTACCAGTGGGGGGTGCTGTTTTACTATCACTTTTTCAAAAGTGAGGGACAGGCAAGCTCTACAGGACTCCAAAGAATCTGCTGTCCCTAGCAATTGAAAACACAATATTTAAGCACCACCCCCTACTGGCAGCAATGCA
This sequence comes from Microcaecilia unicolor, assembly GCF_901765095.1. Classification (NCBI taxonomy): domain Eukaryota; kingdom Metazoa; phylum Chordata; class Amphibia; order Gymnophiona; family Siphonopidae; genus Microcaecilia; species Microcaecilia unicolor. The sequence goes on from NC_044038.1 coordinate 24,871,968, forward strand.
CTTGGAGGACTCCCACTCAATTTAGTGGGAACAGTGCCTGTAACACCCCATCCACTGGCCAGATTTCATTTATGTGGTCTGAGCCAATATTCAACATCATTTCCTGGTTAAGTGCCACAGAATATCGGTGTCTGGTCCACTGAGGACAATTTAAGCAAGCAGGACCCTCTCTTGCCTAGTTAAATTGTTTTGAATCTTGCCTCCACAGTATTCCAGTACACTTATCTAAACCCTTCACTGTTCAGCATTATAAATTTAAATAATTGTTGCAGACAAAGCAATTTCTTGGCAATGAATGATTGAACAAAGAAGCAGCTGAGGGTTCTTAATTGAAGTTAAAGAACATTAGTTCACTAGAGAATTAGCAACTATATCATTCTTAAGCTAGAGGTGACAGTTACTAGTATAAGAACACACATACATAAACATATGAACAAATTAGAAACGACACTAGGGAAGAATCTATCATATTCAATAAATCCTAAAATCAAAGCTATATGGAGGAAATACAATGAAAGCCATAAATGTATGGGCCTTACCCGTATTTTGAAAGTGCCTCCCCTTTATTAATCAAATTACACTGGCTTCCCATCAAAGCGAGATTCACCTTCAACTTATGTACCTTTACCTTTCAAATCCTAAATGGCACAGCTCCAGACTATATGGTACCATCAATAAACTTACCTCAACGAAACACTAAATATAAGACAAGAAATATCTCAGACTACACCTCCCCAATTGCAAAAAAGTGATCTACAAAACTGTTCACTCTGCAGACTTCACTTACCTAGGAACCAAATGGTGGAACTCCTTACCACCCAAAATAAGAAATATACAGGAATATACTAGATTCCGCAAAATCCTCAAATCGTTCCTCACAAAGAACAACCATATCTCAAACAATTAATTATTACCTGAATTGGTTATTGCTTTATTTACCATTAACTTTCTCTTTGCTTCATGTACAATTTCTCATTCATAGTTGATTTTCTAAATGTTAAACATCCATAGCTACCCCAGTATGTTTATGATACTGTATTGTAAAATTGGATTCTTACAACAAATTACTTTCTTGTGTATAAGTTGTAAAAGCCTGAAATATTTATTTGTTACATTTGTATCCCACATTTTCCCACCTATTTGCAGGCTCAATCAACATAAGTACATATAAGTACATAAGTAATGCCATACTGGGAAAAGACCAAGGATCCATCGAGCCCAGCATCCTGTCCATGACAGCGGCCAATCTAGGCCAAGGGCACCTGGCAAGCTTCCCAAACGTACAAACATTCTATACATGTTATTCCTGGAATTTTGGATTTTTCCAAGTCCGTTTAGTAGCGGTTTATGGACTTGTCCTTTAGGAAACCGTCCAACCCCTTTTTAAACTCTGCTAAGCTAACTGCCTTCACCACTTTCTCCGGCAACGAATTCCAGAGTTTAATTACACGTTGGGTGAAGAAAAATTTTCTCCGATTTGTTTTAAATTTACTACACTGTAGTTTCATCGCATGCCCCCTAGTCCTAGTATTTTTGGAAAGCGTGAACAGACGCTTCACATCCGCCTGTTCCACTCCACTCATTATTTTATATACCTCTATCATGTCTCTCCTCAGCCGTCTCTTCTCCAAGCTGTATGCGTCAAGTTTCTCTTAAATATGCACACAGCTCTGGAATTCTCTACCAAAACGCCTGAAATCTACGAATAATCATCTAGAATTCCGAAAAAAACCTAAAAACTCACCGGTTCAAGAAGGCATACCCCACAGTATCTGACATAAACACCGAATAATGAAATACGGTATTTTAATCAGGAAACAGACAGTTTTCAACCCTGACGCATGATCACACCCTAACATTTTGTCTGAATCACCCCAACCTATTTACCGATACTTCTTTACTGTACTTGTCACTGTAATAGTACCCCTATACTGCATTTGTTCACACCGGAGTCTGTAACCACCTCTCCGGAACTATGTAAGCCACGTTGAGCCTACTAATAAGTGGGAAAAGGTGGGATACAAATAAGTACATAAGTAATGCCACACTGGGAAAAGACCAAGAGTCCATCGAGCCCAGCATCCTATCCACGACAGCAGCCAATCCAGGCCAAGGGCACCTGGCAAGCTTCCCAAACGTACAAACATTCTATACATGTTATTCCTGGAATTGTGGATTTTTCCCAAGTCCATTTAGTAGTGGTTTATGGACTTGTCCTTTAGGAAACCATCTAATAATAAAATTATTCTTTGTTATATATCCAGTACTGTTTATTGTAAGCCACATTGAACTCAAACTTGTTTGGGATAATGTGGGATTTAAATAAATAAATAAATAAATATGTAGATACCTTGCTCGTTAGTAGATTGAATACAACTAGACCTAGATAACGTACCCTGAAAAACTAGAAAATTGATGGCAATCCACCATGTCCTCAATCTACATAGTGATGTGCATAGTGTTTACCTCTCACGAAAGGAAGATGGACAGGGTTGTTACAGATAAAACAAACTACTGAAGAGGGAAGGGAGGGGCCTAAATGACTATAGCCCTTATTTTAGAATTTGTATTTGTGTTTTGGATGTCTGAAAGCCGGTATTTAGAAATCCATATTGCATGGACATCCAAATCCTGAATTTATAGAGCTGGGATATAACTGCCTAAAACTGCAGTATGTCTTTATGGCCAGGGGGCATGGTCTAAGAATGTTCTGGGCAGGATTAGGGAGGGGCCAAAATATGAACCTCCAGCTCCAATTTCAGAATGGGAAGGGATATCTATGTCCAAAAAGATGAATGTTTGTATTTAGACCTGATCCCCGGCACATCCTGGTTGAAGAAAAGTGCTCCAATTGAGCAGCTCTCCACTGAAAGGAATAAGGGAAGTCATAGTAGGTGTTTTTCTATACCTGGGGGGGGGGGGGGGGGGGGCAAAAAATTTAAAAACAAATAACAAAGAGCTGCAGTAGGATTTGAATTGGGGTCCTCTGGTGCTCTAACCATTAGGCTACTCCTCCACATAAATATTAAATATTTACATGACCATTTTATAACATAGACGTTCCCATGGTATAAATTCATTATTTTATAGACCTCTATCATATCCCTCCCTCAGCCGTCTTTTCTCCGAGCTGAACAGCCCTAGCCGCTTTAGCTTTTCCTCATAGGGAAGTCATCCCATCCCCTTTATCATTTCTGTCGCCCTTCTCTGTACCTTTTCTAATTCCACTAAACCTTTTTTGAGATGCGGTGACCAGAATTGCACACAGTATTCAAGGTGCGGTCGCACCATGGAGCGATACAAAGGCGTTATAACATCCTCATTTTTTTTTCCATGCCTTTCCTAATAATTCTTAACATTCGATTTGCTTTCTTAGCCACCGGCACACACTGAGCAGAGGATTTCAACGTATCATCAACTATAACATCTAGATCCCTTTCCTGGTTCTTCATGTTTCCTTTTCCATTGCATACCACAGCCCATCCCTAATTTGTTAATCAGCCCATATTTGGAAGAAATGCTATAAAGTAGGTGTTATTTCAATGGCTAAAGAGTTGATCCCAACACAGTCTTTAACAATCTTACAATATGTCTGAAATCCAGCTGTACTCTTGGTATCTAGTGCAAAAGACATCAGCCGTGCCACTCAGTGGGAAACCTTATCCATCAAGGTTTATGCACTGTATTCTTCATTGGTCTTTTAACTATAATTTTTCTTCACACTCTAATACTTTTTAGTCTTGGTAACATTAAATGTAATACTTAGCTTTGTCAACTCAGGGGTAATTCATCCGACATGACCCATGCTTCGCAATTAAGTGTTTTCAAGGATCTACCCCATGCTATTAAGCCAGTCCCGTCTCGCCAACTTATGGGGGTCTTTTACTAAGGCGAGCTCATGTTTTTGGTGCATGCTAAAATTGTAGGCGCACTCAACGTTGGAGACGCCAATGCATTCCTCTGGGCGTCTCTAACATTTAGCGCACCCACAATTTTAGCGTGCGCTAAAAACATAAGCATGCCTTAGTCAAAGACACCCTATGTTTACCAAGTCAAGCCTTGATGGACAAGGTTTCCCATTGAGTGGCACGGCTGAGGTCTTTTGTACTAGATACTAAGAGTGCTGCTGGATTTCCGACATATTGTAGGATTGATAAAGTAGGAGTTAACATTTACATGCTGATTGCATGCGTAGATGTTCAGAATATCGACATATATGTCCATATGTGCACACATGTACCCAGAAATGCAAAAGTGTACCTAAGCGCTATTCTTTTTTTTGCCTACACATCACCAATCCTATATAATAATTTGTACCTCAAGATTCTCTGGCTGGCTGGGTTTGTAACATCTTGCTGACGTCAGCTCGCCTCCAGCGTTCCCTTCCCTCTCATTGTCCCGCCCTCTCATAGAGACGAGATGACATCAGAGGAGGGCAGGACACTGAGAGGAATCGCTGGAGGCGACGCGAGCCCAGCCTGCCTGCCACCTCTCCGACCTATCTGCCAGGTAACAGTACATAGCATCATAACGACCCAAACTGAAAAGGAGCTTACAAAGAAGGAAATCATAATTCCACTCACCACTCTGATTAACAATGAAAGGAACTCGCATCTTGCACCAACAGTGGTTGGTTCTGAAAAGAAAGCCGAACTGTCAAGAGGTTTCTTTTAAAAGTCACTGATTTTGGTAAAAAATGATATCATTTGGCAGAAAGTGCTTTAAAAAAAAAAAAAACAATCGCATCAAATCAATACAAAACAAGACAATAAATCCATGGTCGGCACTAAACCCTTTGAATCCCAGAAAAAAGTCACACATGAAAACGAAGTGTAATCAAAGAAACGGAAAGATGATGAACTACTAACCCGTAGATGACGGCATGAAAGAAAGCGCTGTATGAATCAACCAGCGTTAATGCGCAGCATGTCCACAGTAAAACAAAATAAAATAAAGGATTCAAAATTTCAAATGCTATAGGAAACATAACACACAGACGAAAAGGTGTAACAAATCGCTGCTGTAATTCCGTGTGAATACAATGTGAATTAGACTAATGCTAATCAAGCATGTGTTAAACAGTACAAAAAAGCATACATACCCAGTGTGAGAGAACAGTGTAGGACATCAATACAGAGGGAATATATCCAGTATTATGAGACACAATGTGATGAAGTGCTTAAAGCATCAGATATAAAATTAGAAAACATGCAAGCACAAAGTGAGTGATACAGAAATGATCTGAGTGAATGAGTATGAGTGTCAAAAATTGCAGCAGGAGAAGAATCGCGTGACACAGAGGGGAGGGCAGAGGAGAATTGCTGGACATGGAGGGGATGGGAGGTGAGGGGAGAATCATGGGACACGGAGGGAAGGCCAGAATCAGGGAGGTCAGAATCCTGGGATACAGAGGGGAGGGCAGGGAAGAGGAGAATCGCTGAACATGGAGGGGCGGTCAGAATCGCGTGACACAGAGGGGAGGGCAGGGCAGAGGAGAATTGCTGGACATGGAGGGGATGACAGAATCACGGAGAACGGAGGGGATGGCAGCGCAGAGGAGAATCACTGCACATGGAGGGGAGGTCAGAATCGCGGGACATGGAGGGGATGGAAGGGGAGGGCAGGGAAGAGAGGAAAAATCGCTTAGACGAGAGCCTTCCTAGGGCCCATTTCATTTTTGACAGAACAGGCTTTGTTGCACTAGTAGTGTATAATTTGCAGGTAGGTGTACACAGGGGCAGAGTCAAGGTGGCACGTGGGCAGGTGCACATTTACGCACATAACTTATCAACTGCTATAAGTATGCCGGTTCCGACAGCGCTTAGAACACACACTTATGGCTGGCATAACTGCTCATGCCTATCACTGTTCCTTCTAAGCTGACCGGGAGTCCTCCAACTAAATTGCTGCCAGTGGGAGTGGTGATTCAATATTGTGTTTTCAATCGCTAGGAACAGGTAAGTTTCCTGGAGTCCTGCAGAGTTTACTTGTCTCTCACTATTGAAAATGTGACAGTGAAACAGCGCCCCCACTGGCAGGACTGTAGATAGAGGAATCTTAGTTTGGGAACAGTGCCTAATTGCATATGTGCATATATACTTGTTTATACTAGGGGGTCTTTTTACAAAGGCATGCTGAAAAATGGCCTGTGGCAGTGTAGACGCGTGTTTTGGGCGTGCACAGAATCATTTTTTAGCGCACCTGTAAAAAATGCCTTTTTAAAATTTTTGCCAAAAATGGACATGCAGCAAAATGAAAATTGCCGCACATCCATTTTGGGTCTGAGACCTTACTGCCAGCCATTGACCTAGCGGTAAGGTCTCACGCGGTAACCGGGAGGTAATGGTCTACATGTGTAGAATGATGATTACCACCCGCGTGCCAGAAAATAAAAATATTTTCTGGCGCGCTTAGCAGACGCGCATCAAAAATGTAATCACCGCAAGACCAGGTGGTAACCGGGAGGTTACTCAAAATTGACGCGTGTTGGGCGTGTGTAGGCATCTACATGGCTTAGTAAAAGGGCCCCTAATATTCTTTAAAGGAAAGTAGGCATCTACTTTCTTTCATAGATTATATATCTACCAGGCATTCTCTGGGTGCTTACAGACAGACAGAGAGAGAGAGAGAGAGAGAGAGAGCGAGAAGAGAGAGAGAAGATAGAGAGAGAGAGAGAGAGAGAAGCGAGAGAGAGAGAAGTGAGAAGAGAGAAGAGATAGAAGAGAGAGAGAAGAAAGAGAAGAGTGAGAAGAGAGAGAGAGAAGATAGAGAGGAGTGAGAAGAGAGAGAGAGAATATAGGAAGAGAGAGAGAGAAGAGTGAGAAGAGAGAGAGAGAGAGGAGTGAGAAGAGAGAGTGAGAAGAGAGAGAGAGAAGAGTGAGAAGAGAGAGAGAGGAGTGAGAGAGAGAGTTAGAAGAGAGAAGAGTGAGAAGAGAGAGAGAGAAGAGAGAGTGAGAAGAGAGAGAGAGAGAAGAGTGAGAAGAGAGAGAGAGAGAGAGAGGAGTGAGAAGAGAGAGAGAGAGAAGTGAGAAGAGAGAGAGAGAGGAGTGAGAAGAGAGAGTGAGAAGAGAGAGAGAAGAGTGAGAAAGAGAGAGAGAGGAGTGAGAAGAGAGAGTGAGAAGAGAGAGAGAAGAGTGAGAAGAGAGAGAGAGAGAGAAGAGTGAGAAGAGAGAGTGAGAAGAGAGAGAGAGAAGAGTGAGAAGAGAGAGAGAGAGAGGAGTGAGAAAAGAGAGAGAGAGAGAAGAGAGAGAGAAGATAGGAAGAGAGAGAGAAGAGTGAGAAGAGAGAGAGAGAAGTGACAAGAGAGAGAAGAGAAGAGAGAGAGAGAAGAGTGAGAAGAGAGAGAGATAGAGAGAAGAGTGAGAGAAGATAGGAAGAGAGAGAGAAGAGTGAGAAGAGAGAGAGAGAGAGGAGTGAGAAAGAGAGAGAAGATAGGAAGAGAGAGAAGAGTGAGAAGAGAGAGAGATAAGAGAGACAGAGAGAGAAGATAGAGAGAGAGAGAAGTGAGAAAAGAGAGAGAGAGAAGATAGAGATAGAGAGAAAAGTGAGAAGATAGGAAGAGAGAGAGAGAAGAGTGAGAAGAGAGAGAAGATAGGAAGAGAGAGAGAAGAGTGAGAAGAAAGAGAGAGAGAGAAGAGTGAGAAGAGAGAGAAGATAGGAAGAGAGAGAGAGAAGAGTGAGAAGAGAGAGAGAGAGGAGTGAGAAGAGAGAGAGAAGATAGGAAGAGAGAGAAGAGTGAGAAGAGAGAGAGAGAAGAGAGACAGAGAGAGAGATAGAGAGAGAGAAGTGAGAAAGAGAGAGAGAAGAGAGAGGAGAGAGAGAGAAGAGATAGAGAGAAGAGTGAGAAGAGAGGAAGAGAGAGAGAAGAAGAGAAGAGGAGAGAGAAGAGTGAGAAGAGAGAGAAGATAGGAAGAGAGAGAGAGAAGAGTGAGAAGAGAGAGAGAGAGGAGTGAGAAGAGAGAGAGAAGATAGGAAGAGAGAGAAGAGTGAGAAGAGAGAGAGAGAAGAGAGACAGAGAGAGAAGATAGAGAGAGAGAAGTGAGAAAAGAGAGAGAGAAGAGAGAGAGAGAAGATAGAGATAGAGAGAAGAGTGAGAAGATAGGAAGAGAGAGAGAAGAGTGAGAAGAGAGAGAGAGAAGAAGGAAGAGAGAGAGAGAAGAGAGAAGAGAGAGAAGAGATAGAAGAGAGAGAGAAGAGTGAGAAGAGAGAGAGAAGAGTGAGAAGAGAGAGAGAAGTGAGAAGAGAGAAAAGAGATAGAAGAGAGAGAGAAGAGAGAGAGAGAGAAGATAGAGAGAGAGAAGAGTGAGAAGAGAGAGAGAAGAGATAGAAGAGAGAGAGAGAGAGAGAAGATAGCGAGAGAGAGAGAAGTGAGAAAAGAGAGAGAGGAGAGAGAGGAGAGAGAGAAGATAGAGATAGAAGAGTGAGAAGATAGGAAGAGAGAGAGAGAAGAGAGAGAGAAGAGATAGAAGAGAGAGACAGAAGAGTGAGAAGAGAGAGAGATAGAGAGAAGAGTGAGAAGATAGGAAGAGAGAGAGAAGAGTGAGAAGAGAGAGAAGAGAGAGAGAGAAGTGCGAAGAGAGAGAAGAGATAGAAGAGAGAGACAGAAGAGTGAGAAGAGAGAGAGATAGAGAGAAGAGTGAGAAGATAGGAAGATAGGAAGAGAGAGAGAGAGAAGATAGGAAGAGAGAGAGAGAGAAGAGTGAGAAGAGTGAGAAGAGAGAGAGAGAAAGATACACTGTTACAAAATTGCCACAGAAACATATTAGGACCAGCACTTATATGTGGAAGCTGCCAATTGATGTTGCTCTTATTTTCCAAATACTTTTTTTTTTTTTTTTGCAAAATTGATGCTCTTGTTGTAAATGCCAGGCAAATATATTATACATATTTACAAAGGATTCCATGTTAGACTGAGCCTCTTGTAAAACACCAGGGAAATATGAAAATCTTAACCGGGACATCCCATGTCCCAAGTTCTGCCCCTATGCAAAGTCGAGCTTTAAATCATTTAAACATTTTACAGGAAAAAAACATACATTAGCAGTTCCCCCTCCACTCTTAGCCCAGCGTGTCTCATGTTGAATAATGTCTTCTATTAAGTTAACCGAAAAGAACTATTTCCTTCGCAGATTAGTTGTAAATGTGTGGCAGGGATACCTGATCCAATAAATTCCCTCATATCAGCTTGACTCCACTAACTGTTTGGTTAATTGTAAGCACTTTATCTAGCACTTTACTTTGAGGCAAATTCAATTAAATCTAAACTTGTTTTTCTTTAGCTATTAAAGTTGCTCTTGGCAGGAAAGGTTTATGAATGTATACGTTTGCTACTAACTCTGCATTCTAGTTTCTTCTCAAGTAAACGAGACAACATTTAAGTACACTTATTTTTTTCTATTACTTTAAGAGGGGGGGGGGTATATCCTTACAATCAGATCATCAGCAAAAGGCAAAGCTCACATGGAAGAGGGAATTTTTTTTTTCTGATTTCTCAGGAAAAATTCTCTTTCTCAAAACCATAGCAACTAAGGTACACCCCCCCCTCCCCCCACACACACACACACAAAAAGTGAAGCATATTGTTTTTTTTTTTTTTTTTTGGGGGGGGGGGGGGTTCTGCTTGTTCATTTTCTTGATAAACTGCTCTTCAGGCCTCTGGCTCAACAAAGCAGTCCACAATTAGCAAAAACTATATAAAAGCAAGAAATGAAATACATCAACCAAACAGAAAGGGGTTGCACAAAAAAAAGGTAAATATCCCTCCAGCAGACCAATCCATTGAACCACCAGTGCAACCTTGTTCCAAACACCATATTATTTTTTGTAACATTTGTACCCTGTGCTTTCCCACTCATGGCAGGCTCAATGTGGCTTACATGGGGCAATGGAGGGTTAAGTGACTTGCCCAGAGTCACAAGGAGCTGCCTGTGCCTGAAGTGGGAATTGAACTCAGTTCCCCAGGACCAAAATCTACCACCCTAACCACTTGGCCACACCTCCACTGTTGCTACTATTTGAGACTCTACATGGAATGTTGCTATTCCACTAGCAACATTCCATGTAGAAGTCGGCCCTTGCAGGTGACCAATGTGGCTGCGCAGGCTTCTGCTTCTGTGAGGACGTGCAGGACATCAGACTCACAGAAACAGAAGCCTGCACAGCCTTCTACATGGAATGTTGCTAGTGAAATAGCCATAACACAAAACCAAAGAAAAAGAACTGATGATCTGCACCCCATGTACCTCTAGGAATTGTTCTATGTTTTCTAGAAGATCTATGTGCTATTAAAATAACATGAACCCAAACATTATAGATTCAAGAACATGAATACATTCTAGAATAAGTTTGGGAATCCTCAGAAGACACCACTTTCGGCACATTCAATAATGAGTTTAGCCTAGTGGCATAGCGTCTCCTCATCGGAAAATCCCTTAGGTAACTATTTGATGGTGCAATTGCAAACACACATGCTACAAAAAGTGCTCAAAGCTACATGTGCTCGCTGCTACAAGTGCTCTAAATCAAAAAATTATTTAAAAGAACTTATCTTAAGTTCCACTCCGTGATAAGTACTGTTGGAGTCCTCTTTGGCTTTCCCTAGATAACGCCCGACACCGCGGGTTTCAATGTTTTCATCAGGGACTCGGGTTAACATTTGCCCGTCTCCCCTTCACAACAGTCTGTACTTCCGGACATCGGTAATTCTCCTGGATGCACTCGATTGTTCTTCACAGGCGCTTCTTAAAGGCTGCACAATGTTGTCTCATTATCATGACGTCACTGTGTCAACAAAAATACAGTCTCAAAGGTAGATTCCTATCCAGACCTATTGAAGACCCAAAAGGTAACATTAACTAAATAAATAAAGTCAGTTACGTCTTATTTAGTCAAACCTATCATGAACAAGTTCAAAACATACATTGAATACCTAACGGATGAAAAACTACTGTTGAAATTTGAAAAAGCTAAATTCCAAACATCAAAAAAATGATAAATTGTCCAACATCAAATAAACACGGGAAAATGAAACCCCATAATTAAATCATAGAGTTCCATTCCACCGATTCATTGAGCCCATAAGGACTCACTGTCTGCAACCTATGAATCCACCATTGTTCTCTTCTGGTTAGGGCCGTCATACGATCCCCTCCCCCACATGGTTCTAAAACCTGCTCTATTATAAACCATCTGAGGTCAGTAAAGGTGTGCCGATGTTCTAAACAATGGGGTACTAATGGAGCTGTTAGCGTTTTTGTATGTATCCTGCTCTTGTGTTCTATCAATCGTATTCGCATAGTTCTAATCGTGCGACCTACATAGAATAATGAGCAAGGACAATAAATGATATACACCACATATGAAGAAAGACAAGTGGTTTGTTGTTCAATCTTATATGTATGCTGAGTCCTAGCATAGGTCCATTGTGTAATCTGATCAGTTTGTGCACAAAATTGGCACTGTCCACAAGGTTGATGACATCCTAACACATTTGTTTGAGCCTTCAGTTGAAGATGTGTATGTACTAACTGGTCCTCCAAATTTCTACCCCGGGTATATGCAATACATGGATGTTCCTGGAATGCTGAATGGAACGTAAGCACTTGCCAATGTTTATGAATTAAGTGTGCCACCTCGGGGGCTAGCGTAGAGAAACCCAATACGCAAACCATTTTTTCCATTTGTTCTTTCTCCTTATTTAATAAGAGTAATGGACGCTGGGCAAACCATGCTCTTTTATATGCTTGTTGTATACATTTCTGGGTGTATCCTCTTGCTTGTAGCTTTAGTTTAAGCATAGACGCTTGAATCTTAAAAGCCTCATCTGTGGAACAGATTCTTCGAAGCCGTAAAAATTGGCCAATTGGTAATGACCACTTCAATTTATGTGGATGATGACTATTCCATGACAAAAGTGTGTTGCGGTCGGTGGGTTTGTGATACACCGTAGCCTGTAAAGTGCCACCCACTTTATATATCACCGTGTCCAAAAATGAAATATTAGTACAACTGCTGTTCATCGTAAACTTTAAATTGTTATCCTTTTTGTTCAACCATTGCAGGAACTGCTTTAATTGATCTTCCGTCCCCTTCCACACAAAAAAGATATCGTCTATGAAACGAAGCCAGTTAATGATGTTATCAGTATACCAGTGAGACTGGTATAAATTGTCCTCCTCAAACTGGTTGACATATAAATTTGCCACACTCGGAGCCGCTGCAGTACCCATAGCCACTCCTTTCTTCTGCAAATAAAATGTGTGGTCAAATACAAAATAATTATGCTTAAGTACCAGAGTAGCAAAAGACATCAATAGGTCCACTGAGATTCTATCTTCTGTTGTATGATGACCAAGGGTCTTTTTTTACTATCTCTAAAGCCGCCTCTTGTGAGATATTTGAGTACAAAGCCTCAATGTCCAGTGTCACCAGAACATCCGTAGGGGTAACATTGCCCATTTCCTCAACATGTCTTAAAAAATGGGCCGTATCCTGTATGTAGGATTTGATCCGCTTAACATATGGTTGCAGAAAATAATCCAACATTTTGGATAATGGTTCTAATACTGTGCCCGTGAGAGATACTATAGGACGTCCTGGGGGTTGGACTAGACTTTTATGCACTTTAGGCACCGTATAGAACACTGGAGTGCGTGGTTCTGGTGGTTGCAAAAATCTAGATTCTGCTTTTGTTAGCATTGCATGTTGGACTGCTTCTGATGTGAGCTCCGAAATAGTGGCTTGTAAAGCCACTTTTGGGTCAGATGGTAACGCTTGATAAAACTCTGGGTCCGATAGCTGGCGAAAAACTTCCTGTTCATAAGATTGTTTATTTTGAATAACTATAGACCCGCCCTTGTCAGCCAGGCGGATGACAAGATCGGTGTCCGCAGCTAATTCTTGCAGGGCTGTCCTTTCCTCTCGAGATATATTCATCCATCGTTTATGATTCTGCCTAGTGTTCTTAATTTCTAAATCATCCAGATCACGAAGAACTAAAGATTTAAACATGGCTATATGGGCATCCATCGGTCCAGGAGGAACCCAACGTGATTTGGGGCGAAAAATGGACATATCTTTATTAGCACCAGTACTTTTAGAGAAAAATAACTTAACTTGTAAGTTTCGAAAAATACGAGCCAAATCGATTCTAGTATTAAAAGAATTATATGATACTGTGGGTACAAAAGACAACCCTCGTTCTAGTACTCGTAATTGGTCCGTCGTTAGATGTTTATCCGATATGTTGATTACGTTTGATTGCGTGACTGACTGGATCGTGTCACCGGACCCGTACCCCCTAAAAAAGGTTGAGATGAAGGTAATAAAGCTCCTCCTAGATTGACCGAGGGTATACTGGGTCTAGGTGCTGCAAACGATACTTGGGGCATCGTAGTGGAAGGGAGTGATATGGGTACAGTTGAAGATGGGGGAGGAGGAGGGACTCAGCATACATATAAGATTGAACAACAAACCACTTGTCTTTCTTCATATGTGGTGTATATCATTTATTGTCCTTGCTCATTATTCTATGTAGGTCGCACGATTAGAACTATGCGAATACGATTGATAGAACACAAGAGCAGGATACATACAAAAACGCTAACAGCTCCATTAGTACCCCATTGTTTAGAACATCGGCACACCTTTACTGACCTCAGATGGTTTATAATAGAGCAGGTTTTAGAACCATGTGGGGGAGGGGATCGTATGACGGCCCTAACCAGAAGAGAACAATGGTGGATTCATAGGTTGCAGACAGTGAGTCCTTATGGGCTCAATGAATCGGTGGAATGGAACTCTATGATTTAATTATGGGGTTTCATTTTCCCGTGTTTATTTGATGTTGGACAATTTATCATTTTTTTGATGTTTGGAATTTAGCTTTTTCAAATTTCAACAGTAGTTTTTCATCCGTTAGGTATTCAATGTATGTTTTGAACTTGTTCATGATAGGTTTGACTAAATAAGACGTAACTGACTTTATTTATTTAGTTAATGTTACCTTTTGGGTCTTCAATAGGTCTGGATAGGAATCTACCTTTGAGACTGTATTTTTGTTGACACAGTGACGTCATGATAATGAGACAACATTGTGCAGCCTTTAAGAAGCGCCTGTGAAGAACAATCGAGTGCATCCAGGAGAATTACCGATGTCCGGAAGTACAGACTGTTGTGAAGGGGAGACGGGCAAATGTTAACCCGAGTCCCTGATGAAAACATTGAAACCCGCGGTGTCGGGCGTTATCTAGGGAAAGCCAAAGAGGACCAACAGTACTTATCACGGAGTGGAACTTAAGATAAGTTCTTTTAAATAATTTTTTGATTTAGAGCACTTGTAGCAGCGAGCACATGTAGCTTTGAGCACTTTTTGTAGCATGTGTGTTTGCAATTGCACCATCAAATAGTTACCTAAGGGATTTTCCGATGAGGAGACGCTATGCCACTAGGCTAAACTCATTATTGAATGTGCCGAAAGTGGTGTCTTCTGAGGATTCCCAAACTTATTCTAGAATGTATTCATGTTCTTGAATCTATAATGTTTGGGTTCATGTTATTTTAATAGCACATAGATCTTCTAGAAAACATAGAACAATTCCTAGAGGTACATGGGGTGCAGATCATCAGTTCTTTTTCTTTGGTTTTGTGTTATGATAAGTTGAATTTACCAAAGATTCTAATATTTAGGAGATTTTTGAGTGGTTTCGCTAGTGAAATAGCAACATTCCATGTAGAATCTCCAAGAGTAGCAACATTCCATGTAGAATCTCCAATAGTACCTATTTTTATTACATTTGTACCCTGCTTTTTCCCACATGGCAGGCTCAATGTGGCTTACATGGTGCAATGGAGGGTTAAGTGACTTGCCCAGAGTCACAAGGAGCTGCCTGTGCCTGAAGTGGGAATCGAACTCAGTTCCTCAGGACCAAAGTCCACCACCCTAACCACTAGGCCACTCCTCCATAACTCATTAGAACAGCTATAAAGTTATCACAATTTAATGCTCTCCTTAACTTGGGTGGGAGAAGGTTCTAATAACGGAGTCTTGCTTATGAAAAACAAGATTGATTTGTACCCTCAAGATGTTGCAGAAAGGATGAAGGTAAAGCTAGTTGGTCCCTGTATTGTGAGTGGGTTACATATGAGAAAGAGGCCAGGGTCAGCGCAGGGCTGCCGAGAGGGGGGGGAGCAAAATTCCCCAGGCCAAGGAGGGCCCGGCGCCGGGGTCTCTCACCCTCTCCCAGGCCGCCGGCGCCGCAGTCCCCAGTCTCCACCTACCTACCCTCATCCAGTCCATCAAGTCCAGAATCTTGTTTCCAAAGTGGCCAATCCAGGTCACAAGTACCTGGCAAGAGCCCAAAAAAGTACAATACCCTGCTTATCCTAGAAATAAGAAGTGGATTTTCCCAAATCCATCATAATAATGGCTTATGGACATTTAGGAAACTAGCCAAACCTTTTTTAAACCCCGCTAAACTAACTGCGTTTACCACATTCTCTGGCAACGAATTCCAGAGTTTAATTACACATTGAGTGAAGAAATATTTGTAGCTTCATTGCATGCTCCCTACTCCTAGTATTTTTGGAAAGAGTAAACAATTAAAACAACATTCAAAATGCTAATGACATTCATCACGTCATTTCTGATCTGAAAGGATACTAAAAACTTTACATTTCTTTGTTTTAGCGCACACTGTAACATTTTAGAATAGACTGAAATCATTCACCTTTTATTAAAATGCAGAAAAGAAACAAACACAACTCTAAAAACATTATACAAGTAAAAACAAAACTGAGGGGCCCTTTTGCTAAGCCATGCAGGCGCCTATGCACTCCCAACGTGCGTCAATTTGGAATTACCGCCCAGCGACTGCAGGACCTGGGTGGTGATTTCATTTTTTACGCGCACCAGAAAATATTTTCATTTTCCGGCGCATGCAGGTGGTAATTGGCATTTGAATTCATGTTGACCATTACCGCCCGGTTAACACGTGAGACCTTACCGCTAAGCGACTGGGTGGCGGTAAGGTCTCAGACCCAAAATGGACGCACGCCAATTTTCATTTTGCCGCACGTCCATTTTCGACCTACCCCCCCCCCCCAAAAAAAGGCATTTTTTTACAGGTGTGCTGAAAATCGGATCTGCACGTGTCCGAAACACACGCCTACACCAGCGCAGGCCACTTTTCAGTGCACCTTAGTAAAAGGACCCCTGAATGAAACAATTGTTTTTCCTGAACACAGCCCTAGTGGGCAGAAAGATCTAGAACAGGGGTTCTCAGCCCAGTCTGCAGGATATACCCAGCCAGTCAGGTTTCCAGGATCTCTACACTAAATATGCATGAGAAGGATATGTATACATTGGAGCAGTGGCGTAGCTATGTGGGGCCTGGGGGGCCTAGGCCCCTGTAGATTTGGCCCTGGGTCCCCCTGCTCGACACCCTCCCGCTGCCAACCCGCCATCGTCGTCGCCTGCCTTTGCTGGTGGGGGACCCCAACCCCCGCCAGCCGAGGTCCTCTTCTTCCCGCAAAAGGCTTTCTGTTTCTGACGTCCTGCACGTACAACGTGCAGGACGTCAGAAACAGGAAGCCTTTTGTGGGAAGAAGAGGACCTCGGCTGGCGGGGGGTGGGGGTCTCCCGCCAGCAAAGGTTGACGACGGCAGGTTGGTGGCGGAAGGGGGGGTCGAGAGGGTCGTCGGCAGGGGGGGGCAAAGTTGGTGGTGGCAGCGGCGGGGTTGGAAATGGCGGGGGGTCGGCGGCGCTCTGGACCCCCCTCCCACCGAAGTCTGGCTACGCCCCTGCATTGGAGGCAGTGCATGTAGATCTATCTCATACATGTTCATAGTGAACGTTGACAGCATGATCATGAGGATGGTGCACATATTTATTTATTTATTTTATTGCTTTTGTATCCCACATTTTCCCACCTATTTGCAGGCTCAATGTGGCTTACATATTATCGTTAGCGGCGTTAGCCGATTCCGGTCAGAACAAACACATGGTATGAATGAATACAAAGTGATAATGTGATGGAATGAGGTACAAGTAATGTTCAGCTGCTGTCTTTGGTTACATTGTGTCGCAAATGTCCAGGTTTTTTTTATGTTGGGTTGGTGGGGTAATTCTCTTCTGAACAGCCCCGTCTTTAGTGCTTTTCCGGAGGTTTAGATGGTCTAAAGTAGTTTTTACTACTTTTGGCAATGCGTTCCATATTTGTGCGCTTAGGTAAGAAAAGCTGGCTGCATAGGTGGATTTGTACTTGAGTCCCTTGTTACTTGGGTAGTGGAGGTTTAGGTATGATCGTGTGGATTTTGTAGTGTTTCTGGTTGGCAGGTCGATGAGGTCTGTCATGTATCCCAGTGCTTCGCCGTAGAGTATTTTATGAACGGTCGTGCAGATTTTGAAAGTGATATGTTTCTCCAGTGCTGATTTTCCGGGGTACCGTATACCAGGACATCGAATCTTCTGGCGCAACATATGGGTACAATAGGCATCTCCAACATGCATATGACTTTGATTCAATAATGGTTGAAGGAGGAAGGAAGTTATCAACGTGGGCTACCATTAGCATGTGTCATTTTATGATTATTCCCAGTTACTGGTAACTACGGTAGGTCTCATTGCATAAAATGGAACCTGTGTTAAAATAACACATCTTAGCGGTAGCCCATGTTGACACCTACACCCATAAATGGTTTAAATTCAGATTCTAGGAATGGCTAAGAAAGCTTCTCCCTGTGGCTGCTTTTAGACCTTAGTTCGGCTAAGCTAAGCTTAGCTGCTAATTTTGAAAGATTTTGTTATTGTTGTTGAAATGTTACAGAACAACTGCATTATTTATTAAAATAACAGTCTACCCTATACAAAAAAGTGATGTTGTTTATTTGTGTATTTTCTCAGAAACGTTCTGAAGTTTTCTGAGAAAATCCACATATAATAAACAGCATCACTTTTTTTGTATAGGGTAGACTGTTATTTTAATAAATAATGCAGTTGTTCTGTAACATTTCAACAACAACCAACAAAATCTTTCAAAATTAGCAGCCTGTACTGTGGAAATACTTGAAGAAGAGCTGATAATCTGAGTCTCTGGAGGGCAACCGTTCGGGATATGAAATGCTATGAGCTATGGGGATCCATATGATCTCAGAGGAGTTTTGCTTGCTCTTCAGTGTCTAAAGGCTTTGATCAATTCCTTCAGTACTGGAATGCTTCCATGGTTTTAAAAAGAGAAAAAAAAAACAACCAAACAAACTGAAACATGCCTTCACGTATCTATGTGAAACAGACAGTTCTGAAGCCTGCAGATGGGTCGGAGTGGGTTTTGTGGCACCGATGTAAATGGAAATAGGAAAATCTTCAATCACGAGGTCGGATTTCAGAGAATACATCCATGGCTCTGTTTTTTTTTATTTTTTGTGTTAGTTGACTCTGTGAAAATGAGAAAG
Organism: Microcaecilia unicolor; assembly: GCF_901765095.1. NCBI lineage: Eukaryota > Metazoa > Chordata > Amphibia > Gymnophiona > Siphonopidae > Microcaecilia > Microcaecilia unicolor. The sequence goes on from NC_044038.1 coordinate 24,890,415, forward strand.
GGAAAGGGGATAGGACTTGATATACTGACTTTTTGTAGATTACAATCAAAGTGGATTAGATATATACAGGTACTTACTTTGTACCTGGAGCAGTGGAGGGCTGGGTGACTTGCCCTGAGTCACAGGGAGCTGCAGTGGGAATTGAAATCTGGTTCCCCAGGTCCCTGAGACCACTGCATGCTATGAACTACTTAGTTGTAGTGAAATATAAAACTTGATATCTCATGTAACATAACTAGCTATCTACTCCTACCCTATCTGAAATCATATTTAACCATCTCTCTGACCTCATGTGCAACTTCCTTTAAATTAGTCACCTTACTTTCTAACTCTAACATCTGTCCTTCCATATGCTGGGTGCAACTCAGAAAATACTGAATGGATTTGGCTAAAATTTGACATGGGAGATCAAGACTAAAAGTTGTCAATACAGGCTGAGACAAAAAAAAAAAAAAAAGAAACCCTCCCTCAAGTTTTTTGCTGTTTTCTCAGCAACTGCTGGGAATTTCAAAGTGAAATTTTACAGCTTTTTTTGTTGATGCTTTCTACGTTTATGTGCCAAGTGAAATAAAATTATCTTTAAACCAGTGGTGTAACCACAGGGGGGCCTTGGGGGCCTGGGCCCCCCCAGGTCTGCTGGTTTGGCTGGCAGGGGTCCCCAAGCAAGCCATGCCATCAGAAGCCTTCCTCCAGCACTGTTTGCTACACTCCCTTCCCTGCGTCTCCACCCCACCCCAGTGTTGCCAGATGGAAAACATTTGTCACACCCAAATCCAGCCCAAAACCGCACAGTCAATATGCACGTGAATGACATCATTAATAAATATTAATGAGGTCATTTGCATACAAATGATGTCATTAAGCCCACCTCCGTGGGGTTTCTACTGGCCACGGCCGTGGGAAAACCAGTCAACCCACGGCCAGCGGCCACGGGGAAAAAAACCGCGGTGGGCGAAAAAACCACCGGCGGGGCTTAACAAAGCTGCTCAAAATCCCGCAACCCGCACGCGGCTTCAAAAAACCGCAGCGGCTCGCGGAAAGGAGCCCAATTGGCCGAGAAACCTATAGAAATGATAAGTAGTAGTAGTAGTTGCCCTGGCAACACTGCTCCACCCCTGGGCATGCTCTGTTTAGTGAAACTGAGCATGTGCGAGGCTTCACACATGCTCAGTTTCATTAAAACTGAGCATGCACAACACAGGTAGAAGCAGGGCAGGCAGTGTGGCAGCAAACAGCGCTGTAGGAAGGCTTATGCTGGCAGGGCTTAGGAACCCTGCCAGTCCTGGTATGTGGGCTTTTGGCAGGGAGGCAGGGCAGCAGGGCAAAATGTGTTGTCGTCCCCCTCCCAAAATTGAGGTCTGGCTACATGCCTGCTTTAAACATGGCAAAGTTGCAGATTTTTTAGAGTGACCACCCAGTGATTTTCGTGCATTCAAAAATGTTTGCACTGTAAAATTACTATTATTTGAAAAAGACCCAGAGTACCAGCTTACTGTTAATAATATCATAGTGACAAGGTTTCGGACGAGATGGGAACCATTATGGCCTACCCTGCCACATAAAGGGAGAAGTTATATTTTAAACTGTTGATCCACACACAGAGTTCCTTGATTACAGAAGATTCAAAAGCTGGCCCTTGGTCGGAATGTAGTCTCTCAGGGAGTCCATAAACTGCGAACCACTGCGTAACTAACTTTTGGGCTGTTGTCCTGGCCGTTTGATTCTTAGTTGGCACCGCTACTGTGAACCTAGAAAACATGTCAGTCATCACCAGTACGTTTTTGAAACCACCGCTGTCTCTTTCTAACACGGTGTAATCTATGGCTAGAACCTCCTGTGGTCTGATCACATTAAAACAAGTCATTTCTGTCCTTTCTCTGGGAAACAAATCCTTGGAAAAACAGCAACGTTTACAGTTTAGGACCCAATGTTCCACATCTTTTTTCATGTTTACCTAGAAATGGTTTTTCCGCAAATTTTTAAAAGTAGTCTCTGCAGCATAATGTCCCATCTGATCATGAAATTTTTTCCAACACTTCTTTTTTCAAGATTTCGGGTATCACCACTTGCAACATTACCATTCCAAGATACGCTATTGTACAAGTTACACTAATGCATTCCTAAGGGTGGGGGGGGGGAGGGGGGGGGTTTAATTGAATAACTAGTTGAAAGGTGTTTTATCAAGTTACTTGGTTAAGATTTACATATAGTACTGCTGATAACGTTTCTGTCCTTTTATTATAATTTAATCTGTTACAATATAGGAAGGGGGGTAGAAGGGTGGGAGGGGTGGGGGGAAGGGAGGGATTGTTAGCAAAATGGATGATGATAGCTTAACATTGTTTCTTCCTTTCTAATGTCAGGGTTGAATGCTCTGATGGTGGCATCTCTGTTGTGTTTGAGATTGGATATGTTGTTTCTGTTTAATCTCATCAATAAAAATATTGAACCATAATATCATAGTGACATAGGCTTTTGTCTGCGGAGCAATTTTGGAGGCCTATCATAAGCTCCACCCAAAGCCAAAAACAATCGCCAAACTCAAGGAAGCGCTGCAGATGATCTGGGACAGCCTGCCACAGGGACCGATTAACAAGGCTGTAAAGAACTTCCCCAAAGTGACTGAAGGCCTGTGTTGAAGCTGGGGGTGGACACTTTTCACAGTGACGACAAAATTCTGACATATTGTTCATTGTATTGTTGAATGACGTTATTTTCCTGTTTTATCTCGAACATTTTTAATGCACAAAAATCGCAAGGTAATAACACTAAAATGTCAGTAACATCAACATGGCTTAGGATAATTAAATGTTGTGTAGTAGTAATATGTAAGTATGATGCCTAAATAAGTAGGTACAATTTTTCTTTGAAATTCAAAGCGGTTGCTGAGAACACAGCAAAAAAAACAAAACTCTTTCTTTTTTTGCATTACGCTGTACCTTGTGATGTTTGTTCAGTTTGGTCAGGGGAGGGGAAGGTTGCTACAAGTTTATTAATTTTTCAGCTGTAGTTTTTACTCCCAGAATTTTAATCCTAAAAATAAAATGTGCACTTTCCATACGAAAGCAATAAATGGTAATATTATTTAGCAATAAAAATTTCAGTATGTACCTTCAGTTAAGTCGGTTGCATCTGATTTTGTGTCGGGCTTTCTAGATTGATATAAATGCAATTCCTATACAGCTAAAAAGAGATTAGAAAGCAAATAAGAACACCAATAAAAATGAACATTTCTGGGCAGTGTGCGGTGGGCATGCAGTATTACAAGAATCCGGAGTTAAATCATTGCATAATGTGATGATAATGAGTTTCTCAATGGTCATTATGTCTCTGTCAGCTGATAATAAAGTGGGCGACTTGTCTCCATCCTTTATTCTCCTGCCAGGTATGCAAATATGGCAGTCCCCATTACACGGTGATAGAAATAAAATGCATTAGCATGGGTGTTATAGATTTTAGCGAGAGAGAACGACCTGCACAAAGTAATTCAGGCCAGTTACAGGAAAACTGTTAAAAAAAACCTGATAAAAATCGAATTAGATCCCTATCGCTTGACACATCAGTTAGATCCATATCAACTACTGTGTTGCTGTGTTGACTCATCCAATCTTCTCCCTGTGATTGCCTTTTTCACTAAGTGACATGACAGAATGGCAGTACAGAGACGATGGACTTCTGCAGGGAGCATTTCAGACATATATCAGTGTTCAATCAAAGCGTTTGCCATTTAGTACCAGTTTTTGCACTTTGTTTTCATTATGATCAAACAGCCCCCCGTTTGGCATGAAACAAGATATATTCAGTCTTTGTAGATTGTTTAAGTTAAGGAGCGCTCAGTTCTGCCCACACAACAGCAGAATCGACACTAAAGATGCGGAGGAAATTTTTTTTCATGGATTTTTTTTAATGTTTCATTGGTAGAATTTTTTATTTTGTTGGGTTTAGGGGTTTTATGTTGTTGTTTTTTTTACTTTTTTATTTTAATTTTATTTTTTTATAATTTTCAAAATTCATGCAAGTAGAAACACTGGTAACAGAAATTGGGGTGGATAACACAAAAGCAAAACAGATAATATAGAAGAAACATTATCAAGAACACAAATTCCCAACCAAGGGGCCCTTTTACTAAAGCTTAGAGCGTGTTAAATGCTAAGAAGTTCATTTTATACCTATGGGCTTCTTAGTATTTAGCACGTGCTAAGCTTTTGTAAAAAGGCCACCAAAACATAAGGAGAAAATACAAAATAGGAAAATGAGTTATCAAATAGAGCAATCACTCGCAAAGGTCTGAACCCTCTAACACAGAAGGAGGGGTGTTTTCGATATGTGTTCAAATATCAGAAAACGTTTTATTTTTTTGTTACAGACTTACCTGTTCGAAAAGGCATATCTTAATGACCCAACTTAATTACCTGAATCCAGCAACTCAAAGAAACCCAAACTTGCTATGAACTTAATGAACTTTATATAATCTCCCTCTCTAAGTTTCCCTAATGTGTCTGTACATATCTATTTCATTTCAAATAACATCACTCTATATTTGTTTCTTCACCGGAGGAGGCTTTCGCCCCACGGCGCTATGCAAGTCACATTGAGCCTGCAAATAGGTGGGAAAATGTGGGATACAAATGCAACAAACAAATAAATAAACAAACAGTATATGGGCATCTTTAATGTTCGTGAAGCAGATGTTAAATTGCTAATGAGGGAAAAGTCTCAACTGCTATGGCTATTGTTTACACATGAACATTCATTGTGTAGCCCATAGAAAAAGTCATCATCGACTTAAAAACCCTCAATATTTGATTTTTTATTTTTATTAAATTTTACTATATCAATATCTGTGCATGACTAATTCAACCTTAAAACTTAATGGCAATATCTAAATAAATCAAAAATATCAAAAATTGAATCACTTATCTTGCCCAGAAATACAGAACGGTGTTGTTCTTTAGTGCTTTCAATGCTGTGTTACGTTCAAATTGTCTAGTAAAAAGACGCTAGATCCAAAAAATAGATAAACCTTTGCATTTATCTATTTTTTGGATCTAGCGTCTTTTTACTAGACAATTTGAACGTAACACAGCATTGAAAGCACTAAAGAACAACACCGTTCTGTATTTCTGGGCAAGATAAGTGATTCAATTTTTGATATTTTTGATTTATTTAGATATTGCCATTAAGTTTTAAGGTTGAATTAGTCATGCACAGATATTGATATAGTAAAATTTAATAAAAATAAAAAATCAAATATTGAGGGTTTTTAAGTCGATGATGACTTTTTCTATGGGCTACACAATGAATGTTCATGTGTAAACAATAGCCATAGCAGTTGAGACTTTTCCCTCATTAGCAATTTAACATCTGCTTCACAAACATTTAGATTATCTATCACAGCCAGCAGAGAATCTGTTAGGTAAGGTTCATCTTTAATGTTCAGCATGTGCCTATTTTTAGCGTGCACTAAAAATGCTAGTGCGCATTTGTAAAACTTGTAATACTATAAAGGTCATACAGTATGTCTATACTCCTGATACACAGAAAGCATTAGATCCCTGAATGTAATAAAAGTGTCAGTTGCAGTATTACACTTGGTATGTAAACTTTAAGCCTTTTTGTGGTTGAATAAAAAAGGTGCATTCCTTGTGGAAATCAAGAGATTTTCCATCTTGATCAAGAGTATTTATTACACCCATATTCTTCAGTGTCTCCACCAGTAGATAACTGCTTGGCTTCTGGCTATATTCTGCTGTTTTTGCTTTTTAAAATCAAATCTGGAACGTTTTGTATCATCCACTGAGGCAAGATTAAGCCATATCTTATCTCCTGCCAGGCTTTGTAAAACAGCTGGCACCTCAGAAAGTTTAGCTGCAGGTTGAAAAATATATAAATTATCGTTATCAAATTGTACTGGGTAACTCATCATGTTTATTCTTAGTTGCATAGTAACAGAAGGCAGATCAAGAGTAGCCTGGTCTAGCTAGTCTGCCCAGTGAGCTGGATATGTAGTAACATAGTACATGACGGCAGAAAAAGACCTGCACGGTCCATCCAGTCTGCCCAACAAAATAAACTCACATGTGCCATTTTTTGTGTATACCTTACCTTGATTTGTACCTGTCCTTTTCAGGGCACAGACCGTATAAGTCTGCCCAGCACTATCCCCGCCTCCCAACCACCAGCCCCGCCTCCCACCACCGGCTCTGCCACCCAATCTCAGCTAAGCTCCTGAGGATCCATTCCTTCTGAACAGGATTCCTTTATGTTTATCCCACGCATGTTTGAATTCCGTTACCATTTTCATTTCCACCACCTCCCGCGGGAGGGCATTCCAAGCATCCACTACTCTCTCTGTGAAAAAATACTTCCTGACATTTTTCTTGAGTCTGCCCCCCTTCAATCTCATTTATGTCCTCTCGTTCTACCGCCTTCGCATCTCCGGAAAAGGTTCGTTTGCGGATTAATACCTTTCAAATATTTGAACGTCTGTATCATATCACCCCTGTTTCTCCTTTCCTCCAGGGTGTACATGTTCAGGTCATCAAGTCTCTCCTCACACGTCTTGTAACGCAAATCCCAATACATTCTCGTAGCTTTTCTTTACGTCGTACCCGTTACTCTGTGCAGACCTTGTTTAGGATCGGACCTGCTGCTCCATGCAGGTTACTTCCGTCTCTGTCATTTGTTTTGTTTTGATATATAGGGAACCTCTGTGTTTATGCCACTCCTTTTCTAATTCTATCACATTATATGTCCTCACCACCTCCAGTGGGAGGGTATTCCAGATATCCCCCACCCTTTCGTGAAAAAGTACTTCCCAATGTTGCTTTTAATCTCACCTTCTTTTGCAGCTCCACTTCATGCCCTCAAGTTCTGTTGTTTCCCAATCTTTGAAAAAGTTGTGTTTTGCTCATTAATACCTTTCAAGTATTTAAGCATCTGTATCATGCCACCCTGTGTCTCCTCTCCTCTAGGGTATGCAAATTCAGGTCTTCAAGTATCTTCCCATAGGTCTTCTGGTTCAGACCCCCATACCATTTTGGTCACCTTCCTCTGAAACCCTTCAGTAATGGCCCTTTTACTAAGCCACAGTAAGCCCAACCTGGGCTTACTGCTCGCTAAACAGGAACGGCGGTATTTTTCACCCCTAGTGCGCCATCATATCCGGCGCTACAAAAATATATTTATTTTTGTAGCGCCGGCGTGTACCCGGCAGTAATCGGGCAGTGCCGCGTGTTGCCCGATTACTGCCGGGCAGTGGCGTAGCCAAGGGTGGGCCCAGGTGGGCCCAAGCCCACCCACTTTGGGCTCAGGCCCATTCAGTAGCAGCCCTACCAGCCAAAAACTCCCAACAACTGTCCCTCCTGCATACCTTGTAAATAGCAGATCTTCACCTGCAGCGAGCAGCGACTGATACATGCTTTTCGCACCAGTCCTACAGCCTTCCCTTTGATATATTCCCGCCTATGCAGAAACAGGAAGTTGCATCAGAGGGAAGGCTGTGGGGCCAACATAAGCAGTGTGTATTAGTTGCTGCTCGCTGCCGGTGAAAATCTGCTACTTAAAAAGTATGCGGGGGAGGAGGGATGTTTAAGAGACCATATGGCATGCAGGCAAGAGAGGGAGAGACCAAATCACTTGTGCCCACCCATGTTGGGCACAGGCCCACCCAAAATCGGGTGTCTGGCTACGCCCCTGCTGCCGGGTTAGCACAGGAGCCCTTACCACCACCTCAATGGGTGACGGTAAGGGCTCTCCCCCTTGAAATGGCTATGCAGCAAGTGCTTTACTTGCCCCACGGCCATTTCCTGCAGGAAAGAGAGACTTCCCTTTTATCCACTGTGGGAAAATGGGGCCTTGGCATGTATGAAAAACATGCACTGACACCAGCGCAGGCCCCCTTTAGTCACAGTTTGGTAAAAGGGGACCTAGCTGATTATCTGTGACTGTGCTCACAAGTGATGGATAAAAAGTTCTTGTTTTTTGCTTGTCATACAGTATCAAAGAAGCAAAGAATGTATTAAAATCCATTTGCATGTGGAAGGAAAGACAGTTTTTAAGTCAGGAACACCTACAATGGCTTCTGCAAGTTGTTACCAGTCACTACTGGCTCTAAAACTATTGAATACTAAGACAGCTCTTTAATTTCATACGAGGAACCAGTTGACTCGAAGCAGCTTTGTTTTCACATAATAGCAGATTCCAGGAGCTGAGCCCCAAGGATTTTGTCCATACCTAGAGGAGAAAACTAATTTATGGAAGACGTTTGGGGAAAAATAAGAGCATGTAATATTCCATCTTAGTCAAAATCAATTTTCCTGTTGCATTGAATGCTCCGGAAGGCGGCAAACACAGAAGAAAGCGGACCTCCGCAATGGAAAACCCAAGAAAAGAACACGGCGGAGGTGACAAGATGGATGACGCCAAACAAACTTCTACTGGACTCAGAAAAAAGTTCACAGCAAGAGTTTATTCTTAAAAAACTGGACTCGACATGAGTCGTGTTTCGGCCGTTCAGGCCTGCCTCAGGAGTCCCTGTATGGCAAAGTGCTATTGGTTCTCATAAGGAGAGTCTTGTGCTTCTTGATGAGAGTGTGAGCGCCACTGCTTCGAGAACAGTGACGCTCACACTCTCATCAAGAAGCTCAGAAGTTTTCTTTCTCCATTCTCCTAAGCTGTTGTTAAAGTAATCCAGTCTTTGCACAAGACTCTCCTTGTGAGAACCAATAGCACTTTGCCATACAGGGACTCCTGAGGCAGGCCTGATCGGCCGAAACACGACTCGTGTCGAGTCCAGTTTTTTAAGAATAAACTCTTGCTGTGTAAATCATCCCACCTAAATTAAGCATGGATCTGCCGTATTTTACGACAATGTTTCCCAAGTCCAGTCCTGGAGTGCTCCACTTGCCAGTCAGGTTTTCAGGATATCCACAATGAATATGCATGAACTTGATTTGCATACACTGCCTCCTTTATATGCAAATCTCTTCCATGTATATTCATTATGGAAATCCTGAAACCCTGACTGGCAAGGGTTACTCCAGGACTTGGGAAACAATGTTATACAACACTGCGCACAAATTCTAGGAACACCCCTGACCCTGACCTTGCTCCTTCTATTGCCACGCCCCCTTTTCAGATTCGTGCAATAAAAATGTACTCGTGCATATTTATGAAATACCGACTAAGGATGCACATGTACTGTAAAATCAGATTGTTGCCAATTAGCGCCAATAATTGATTGTTGGTGCCTAATTATTGGCACTAATTGGTTCGTTCTTCAATTAAATTGTGCGTACAAGTTTGCAGGCACAATTTTGAGCGCCATATATAGAATTTACTAGATAGTAACTGCTTAATGCATTTTAGTAAAAGGGCCTCTAAGTTTTTACCTAAAGCAACGGAGGGTGAAGTAACTTACTTAACGCCACAAGGAATATCAGTGGGAAATGTGGAAAATGGACCCCGCTTTCTTGGTTCTCAGTCTGCTGCTCTACTCACTAGGCCACTTTTCCGCTGAAGATACTGTACAGCAAAATAAAGACATGAAGAAATTCATACATATATACACATGGCACCATATTCTGTTCTGTGTATACTATTGCTTATTGTATTATTTTTTCTAGATTCCTAACATTCTGTAGTTAATTAGCTACATCCCATTCTTTTTCTGCTTCAGCCCCTCTTGTTACCTTCTTTATGAACTTAAATACAAAGCGACAAAGAATGAGCAGAACAAATGTTAAAGTACATATCTCCGTGCAGTCTTTCTCTAATGTAATTCACATGTGTAAGTCCCTTTCCAGAAGAGCTTATAATGTTACCATCTTTTGCAGTGCTCAAGGTGCACTGAACCCCCGTATATTCTCACATTCTCTCCTGCGTTCACACATACTTGTCCAAGATCCTTAATCATGTCTTTAATGTTTAAAACTATGTGACAGGTCTGCACAATCCCTCTGTTCAGTTCTTCTTAGCTGTTTGTCCACAGGCCATTGGCCTGCTCCGACTCACCTCTCTGACAGTAACAAATTCAAAGTTGCGAAGAGGGAAATACATGGGATAAACACAAAGGAATTCTGTTCAGAAGGAATGGATCCACAGAAGCTTAGCGGAGATTGGGTGGCAACACTGGTAATTGGGAAGCAAAGCTAGTACTGGGCAGACTTCTACAGTCTGTGCCCTGAAAATGGCAAGGGCAAATCAAGGTCAGGTTGGTATGTATATATATATAAAGTAGCTCGTACAATGAGTTTATCTTGTTGGGCAAACTGGATGGACCATACTGGTCTTTATCTGCCATCATCTACTATGTTACTATGTTACAATAGTCTGCTATATTCAGTCACCAGCACTATGTAATCAGCGAAGACAGCCTCATAGCAGTTGCTGGGTGCTAAACCTTTCTTTTACTTTCTTGTTAACCAAAATGCTAATTTTTCTCTGAAAGCTAGGTCCTCCATCAGGTATAATGCAACAAGCTCTGTTCCTGAAACATGACAGATCGCCCAGTCGTGTACTTTTCTGGTTTGCATGGAGACTCAATCCATCTAGTTGAAATCACATCTAACCACCCTCATTAGAGTAATGCTTTATTCACATTGATCTAAAGGAAGTGTAAAAGAAAATCCTCTGAACTTTAATCATTTGTGATTGCTAAGTAAAAAATAAATCCTTGCTGTTTCCAAAAAGGGAAATATGATAACTACTGGATCAATAGCTGCCATCTGTGTTTGCAAAATGATATAAAAGAACAAAACACCATAAACCAGGAGTAGGCAATTCAGTTCCCTCGAGAGCCCCAGGCAGATCAGGTTTTCAGGATATCCACAATGAATATGCAAATCTATCTCTTGCATATTCATTGTGGATATCCTGAAAACCTGATCTGCCTGGGGCTCTTGAGTACTGGGATTGCCTACCCCAGCTATAAGCTACGTCGTGGGGGGTGGGAGGGGGCAAATTACTGCCTGCAGTCCTCACCCAGACCACTGGTATAAAAAGTTTGGTTCACCACCCCACATATATGTTATTATCCTATGTAGTCCATGAATACATACCTGCCATTTGATCTGCCTCTGCTGTCCATCAACTCTGTCAACTTCCTCCACAGCCAGGCCAATGTCATCAGTATGAGGCTGAATGTCCGCTTTTAATGGTGCCTGAGTGTCAGTGAGTCAAAAGACAGACATTCAGGCTCATACTGAGGACATGCGAACAATGTGGAGGAAGATAACCATGACAGCAGAAGAGGCACAGGCGAAAGGCTGCTCAAGAAGGGATTTTTATCAGAAGTGTATGGAACTGGGGGTATGAACATCTACCACCACCAACAACAACTGCATTGGCCACCCAACCCAGAAATGGATTCTAATGTGGTTCCAGGTCCAAAATGTTTGCCCACATCCTGGTCACCAATACGTTCACGATGCTAGAAAATTCCAAGAGATAATGTAGGCACATTTCCAGTTTGTTTTGCTACAAGTACACACTTATATGAACAATTTTAAATCCTCCATGAGCCTACATGAGTATTGCCAAAATATATCGAGATGTACTGTGTATCTCCCCGAAGCATTTTTGTGCCAATAAAATGAACCCAGTAAACAATTTCTTTTTAAAAAATGTTATATTTATTGACATTTGCAATGTACCATCAAGATTAACTTGATACAACAGAAATTCCATCCCCATGCAATAAATAAAAGGAAAATAATGAAAGAATCTTCCAAAACTCAAGGAAATATTGGGGATTCTAGTTCACAAAGAAGACAAAATAAAAACGAAGGCAATTAAGGCAAACATTCAGACATCAATATGCTATGCTTATTCTCAAGAAAGATCACCACCTGCAAAAGTGTCATTTGTTTGATTTTGCAACTGAACCATACGCTTATACGGAAACTTCTTAACATGTGACAGAAGCTAGGATGCACTTGTCCCATAGGAAAGCAAGGGTAAAATAATTTAGCACAAGCTTTCCCCACCTTAAAAACAGGGAAGCTTGAAGCATAGACTTCCTTAAGAAATCTGGGCTACATTTCCCATCAGGCAGTAGGGCCTGGATTTAGCAGGGATTGCTAGAGGAGCCTGGGGAGAGTGTTAATCAGTCAGTAGGCTCAGGTGCTTTGACTAACAGCCCCATCTTGTGAGGAATTTCAAAGAGGGTTTTGTCTCCTAGAAGGGAGAGCAGTACATGGGAAAAGGAGGAATGATTGATCAGGACAGAGGGTAGGGTTAGCTGCTGTAGCAAGGTTCCTTCTCCTTGCTTTCTCTCTGACTCAGGAAAAGGCAGCTGGGCTGGTATGGTCTCTCCATAGCGAGTAGCTGAGAGCCTGAAAAAGGAAAGGAGAGTTCCGTTCTGGCAAGAAGCAATGCCAGTTGCTGAAGGAACCTAATGATTTTCATGTCCAGCATTGCGAAAGAGTGAGCGTCCTCTCTGCTCTGCATGGATAGCTATGTGGCCATTTTCTAAGATGGATGTTCCTATCCCTTGTTTTCCCTGTTCATAATTTGGACATTTTAGTTTATAAAATGGATGTTCATATTGGACATTTCCAACAAATGTGTGTCCATCTCTCATGTGGACTTCCATTTGTGAAGTCCTGACTTGGATGTCCATATTCAGAGCTGGACGTCCTTTCTAAAATGCCCTTCCACATCTCCTAAGTCATCCCTCTCTCCTGGGTCCATAGTTCTCCACTATATGTTTCATGTCAGCCCATCTTTCATTTGTTCCAAGAGGACAGGTTGATATTGTGACCACATGGACAGTATTTGTTGGAAGAAACCAATCAAAAGGTACCATCAAGTTGCTATTCAGCAATGTAGCAGCTGTACAAATAATGGGAATCACTTTTATGGATAATGTCTTTTCTCCAATCTACTGTGATAATTACATTTTTACCCGATGGTGCATTTCTTGATTGACTTGGGCCTATGGTGCTATCAAGGCCTACTGTCCATCACTGAGACTGGTCTAATGGGGTTTTTTTGTTTGTTTGTTTGTTTTCTGTTAAATTAGAGGGGATGCCTATTGCAGATCTCTAATAGATCGTGAAACATTATCCATTTTAGGTGCACAACTAATGTGAAACCCACCACATTTTTGAATCGTTCCTGAATGCATTCTTCATGCCACATGTTAAGAGACTGCTGGTATTTACTCATCACCACTTGAACTGCATTTTGGTTAGTATCGCAGGCATACATAGGAGGTGAAATGCACACTTTACATGTTGTTCCTACCCACTGATTCAAGCAGCATATTGAGAATCAGAGATAATTGCCATCCTCATTCTACAAAAACACTTAGCCAGCTGTCCTATCAAAGCTGTGTGGGAAAAGCAATTACACCTGTGCTTGGTATCTCTGATATGAAAGAACTGAAGCAAATTAGGAAAAGAACAGTCTTAAGCAGGTTAATGGTATTTCTTCTTTCACCCTTCATTTTTGTTTTTATTTCAAATGAAGTTATTTCTGATTCCAAAGAATTTACTGAGGTTTACAAGACTATCACCATTATGTCTTTAGTTGACAACAACTCGGTGTTGGCAAAGTTTTTATTAAATTAGGAATATGAACAATGTCAGATTTCAGTCTCCTGGGGTACTGATCTTTGTTTTGTTTACACTTGAAAAATGAGCGGAGCAATATGGAAGAAAGAAAGGATGGACCCTCTTCATCTCAAGTCTACGTGGCACAAGGGGTTTACTTCTCGGTGAAAAAGCAAGTGGAGTTCTTGTGGGGAAAAAAAGAATAGAATTTATATATCTTGGTCCTTTTCCACGATCCTTTGGGAGAAAAGATTGGAGGACTGGCATACATTCATGTAACCAAATTCACATAGACTCTGAACTGAAAAATTATAATTAACCAACAGGGCAGTCACTAGACAAACCAGCCCCTCGGTCAAGGATTGTTTTTAGCATTTCCCTTCGCTTTCATGCATGAGTGCTCACAGATGGACTGGGTAACCAGAGAGTTGGATCAGGGGAGAGTGCTAGATGTGGTGCACTTAGATATCAGCAAGGCTTTTTTCATTCTGTATGAGCAATTCGTACAACAAACTGAGTACCCTTGGTATGGATCCTAAAGACACTGAGGGGCGAAGCACAAGTGTAGCCAGACCTGCCATTTCGAGTGGGTCCTTCCCACCCCCATACACACATAAATGTTTTTTAACCTTTCCCTCTGCCTCTGTGGCCCATCTCTCCCTTTTTCTTCTCATCCATCCCCTCTGCCCCTACTCACATATTGTCATCTTTCCCAATCACAAGCCTCATGATTAGGACTCTCACACCACTTTGAAGGCCCAAAGCCCAGAGGAAGGTTGATTAATTGGAATGTTTATTTATTTATTTTGTTTATATCCTACATTATCCAATAGATCAGGTTCAATGCGGCAAACAACTTATTGTAATTAACAGTGCAAAAAGTGATGCGGGATAATATACATTAAGCAGTAATAACAAAGTAAATGATTGAGTATTACAAAATGTAATATGGAAACGAATGCTAGATGCAAAAAAGGTAACAATTTAGAGTCATCCATATATAACAACAATTAGAATGGAACTGAGAAAATTCTACAATTAGGAGTTTAAATTAATTATGATCATCCTTGAGAAATTGCTTAAACAGAGAGGCTTTAAGGTATTTCCAGAATATCAAATAATTAGGTTCCCATCTGATGAATTTCGGGAAGGACTTCCACCATTTGGTACAGAGGTAAAGGAATCCTGACATGTAGATTGTCTGGTAGATCACATTTTTGCAATTGGGATAGTGGAAGAAGGTTAGATAATCTCTTGAACCAGAGAGAGCATTGCGAAGGTGGAAATCAATTAAAGATTGCATATAATCAGGGGTTAAGCCGTATAGAGTTTTAAAAACAAATGTACATAGTTTGAGTGTTATTCTGGCTTTGATTGGGAGCCAGTGTAATTTTATAAGCAAAGGGGCTGCACTTTCGAATCTCGTAGCCTTGTACACTGATCTGGCTGCTGTATTTTGAGCTCTCTGCAGTTTTTTCAAGGGAGGTTCCTTCCAGTCAGCATAATTGCAATAATCGATGTGTGTTAATACTAATATTTGCACTAAGGTTTTAAACATATCATTAGAGAAGAGATGCCCAATTCTTTTTAGTTTCCACATTGCTTTAAAGATTATTATGATGACTGCTTGGACTTGGATATCAAATAACATGTAGGAATCAATTATTATACCAGGTATCTTTAGTTGGGACTTCAATGGATAAGTTACATTATCAATTGTGAAGTTTTGACAGTCTATGGCATGTCAAGGGTTAGTTAATAAGAGAAATTTAGTTTTCTCTCTATTCAATTTTAGTTTAAATGTGGAGGCCCAATTCTCCATCAGGTCTAGACCAGATCTGATGATAGATAGCCCTTCCTCAATAAAATCCTTGAAAAGGATATAGATGGTTACGTCATCTGCATAATGAAAATGATTATAACCATGGGCATCCAACACCTTTCCTAAGGGGAACATCATAATATTGAATAAGATGGGTGAAGGGGGCGATTCCTGTGGGACTCTGCAGTCTGGAGCCCATTGGGGAGCGATGGAATTAGGAGATTTGACTTGATATGATCTAGATTTAAAAAATTCTCGGAACCAACTTAGGACAGCCCCTCCTATACATAGGTTGTCCATTAGTGCAAGTAGCAAATTATGGTCTAGCACAGGGGTAGGCAACTCCGGTCCTCGAGAGCCGCAGGCAGGTCAGGTTTTCAGGATATCCATAATGAATATGCAGGAGATAGATTTGCATACCATGGAGGCAGTGTATGCAAATCAAGTTCGTGCATATTCATTGTGGATATCCTGAAAACCTGACCTGCCCGCGGCTCTCGAGGACCAGAGTTGCCTACCCCTGGTCTAGCGCATTGAATGCACTTGATATATCAAATTGCATAAGGATGATTTTTCCTGCATAGGCTAATTTCTTTCCTGAAGTTGGCAATTAATGTGGTTAGGACTGTTTCCGTGCTGAAATTAGGTCTGAAGCCAGATTGTGTATGATGAAGAAGGGAAAAGGAGAACAGATAATCCATGTTGATGAGCAACTATGCCCTCATTCACCTTTACTAGTAAAGGGATAGAGGTCACTGGCCTGTAATTTGTTACATCATTTATTTTTGCCAGGGATTTTTAGGGATGGGAATAACATTATGGACCCTTTTTCTGTGGGGAAATGAACTAAGGATAGCAAAAGAGAGATATGTGATCTTAGGGACTCTATAAAAGGTGCAGTTTTTAATAGAAAAGTAGCCCAGGAATCCAGTAACAGAAGATGAATATTTCAATAGAAAAGATTTCACCATGGAGAATGAAGGAGGAGAGAATGATGACTAATAGCTATCAGTTATGATACCAGTGATGTTATTTGTCAGTTCGGTCATTATAACGTTATCTCTAATTTTTATGATTTTCGGCTCAAAATATGTAGATAATCGGGTAGATTCATTGGAGGCAGTAGTGGCCTGGGTGTCTAAGAGGGTATTGGCTATATCGAAAATACGTTTGGTATTGAAAGGATCCATTGATATTAGATTTCCATAGTAGTTTATTTTAGTCTCTCTTTTTTTATTGTAAGGGAAAGGGAATGGGACTTATATACCACCTTTCTGTGTTTTTTCCAACCACATTCAAAGCGGTTTACATATTATATACAGGTATTTATTTGTACCTGGGACAATGGAGGGTTAAGTGACTTGCCCAGAGTCACAAGGAGCTGCAGTGGGAATCGAACCCAGTTCCCCAGGATCAGAGTCCACTGCACTAACCACTAGGCTACTCCTCCACTAGCAACATTCCATGTAGAAGCCTGCCCTTGCAGATCAGCAACACTGACGCACAGGCTTCTGTGAGTCTGAGCAGGACGTCAGACTCACAGAAACAGAAGCCTGCGCAGCCGTGTTGCTGATCTGCAAGGGCAGGCTTCTACATTGCTAGTGGAATGGCAACATCCCATGTAGAATCTCAACTAGGGAAAGGGAAATGGGACTTGATATACTGCCTTTCTGTGGTATTTTGCAACTACATTCAAAGCAGTTTACATATATTCAGGTACTTATTTTGTACCAGGGGCAATGGAGGGGTTAAGTGACTTGCCCAGAGTCACAAGGAGCTGCCTGTGCCTGCAGTGGGAATCGAACCCAGTTCCCCAGGACCAAAGTCCACCACACTAACCACTAGGCTACTCCTCCACACACTGTATATTTATAGAGTCTTAGAGCTGATTTCCAAAGTAATTTATTTTCTTCAGTTTCTGAGTTTTGCCATTTTCTTTCAAGCTGCCTACATTTTTGCTTGATGCATAGGGTGTCTTTATATCAGCTTTTGGAAATGCACAACTCTGGAAATTTTGCATTTTAGTTTCTATTTCTCTGTTACTGTTGAGTGCAGAGTCTGACTTTCTGAGGTTAGGTGCCTAACCTTTTGCACACTATCTAGAATGAGAGGGCAAACGGTTTAAATCGTTCCTAGAAATGAACATCCTCACCCCGCATTGTCCCTCAATCTACAAGCGTTGACTAACAGTGCTTCTTATGCGGTGCTTTCTCGGCATGTGGGAAAGCGTACCTGATTATTTTAAAGAATTTCACTGGCTTCGCGTTCGTGTGCGGATTACTTGTAAAGCTACATGTATGGCTTTCCAGATTTTGTACGGTAATATTTCAGTACTATTAATTAAGTTTTTTTTCTCGTGGTTTTTATATGTCAACCCGAGTTCGTGACAGTTTGTTATTGAAATATCCCGCTTTAAAAATGTTTGATTTAAGCGTCAACTAGGCCTCTGTGTTTTCTTTTCAAGCAGTTGCTATTTGGAATAACTTACCGGGTACAATTTGAACAGTTCAAAATTATATGCATTTACATAAGAGGTTGAAAACGTTTTTATTTGATAATTATATTGGCTAACATTTTGGTTTTTTTTTAATTATCATTAACTATGTAAATTCCTCACTTTTGATTGAGTTTCTTTTTATGTAAGCCCGCCGCCTGGAACCTCATGTTGGGATAGAGCGGTATAGAAAACATGGATCAGATTAGATTAGAACCAGTTGAAGTACCATTTGTGGGAGTTTTAAAATGTAGTTATAATGACCATGGTGGGCCGGACTAATGCACTTACTTGCCTAAGGCCTGCAAAAGCATTAATCCTGCCCTTCAGGAGACCTAGGCTCTCTGTAAGCATGTGCTTGACTGAAGCCAACTGACTGCTGCCTAAGATCCAGGAGTCGGAAGAAAGAAGACAATGATCAGCTCTTGCCAGTTGCAGTTCCTTGTTGAATGTTCTCTTATGTATTTTTAACTGACATTCTTAAAAGGTCAAACCAAGGAGGAATGCCTGAAATACATCCTCCGTATTATGTGTCTCCTGAATATGAGTTTGTTAGGATAAACTCTGCATTTACTAATCAGAAAAAACTCACGATGGGGCTTTGTATACACAGACTGAGTGACCTTTCATCAAGCAGCTTGTGAAGTCACACCCCAGCTGTGGTTGGAAAAAGGGCAGCTAATGATTGATTTGGTAAGGTGGTGGTCTGACAGCATCCTAGCAATTTTGCGTAAATATCACCTTTCCTTTAAAAATAATGAAATCGCAGGCCAAAGCACTGATCACTAGAACTTACAGGCCATCAATTCTGAGGGCCAACAGTAATGTCACCAACAATAAATGAATTTCCTATGCTGTATCCCTTGAGTCAACAGCCTCAAGTGATCCTCTTAATTAAAAGAGAGTTTCCCGGCTAGCATACACTACGGCTAGTTTGCAAATATACTTCTTGAGATATTCTTTTATGACAGGCAAAAAGTGACCAACAAGAAATGCAAAGAAAAAGTGATCTGCTCCCAAGTTGCCTACCATGCAAGCAACTAAGGGGTCAGTCATACAATAAGGCATACGAATGATGAAAAATATTATTCAGCTGAATATGAATACCAGATACGAATAATAGGCACTGAGCTTTAACATAACAAATAATAAAAGAAGCAATATGAAATCAAGTGGACACGTTCCTGGAGGAAAAGTCCATTGTCTGCTATTGAGACAGAGATAGGGAAGCAACTACTTGCCCTGGGATTGGTAGCATGGAATGTTGCCACAATTTGGGTTTCTACCAGGTACTTGTGACCTGGCTCGGCCAGTGTTGGAAACAGGATGCTGGGCTAGCTGGACCATTGGACTGACCCAGTATGGCTACTCTTGTTCTTATGTTTAGTCAAATACGAATAATGAAAAATATTATTCGGCTGAATACGAATACGAATAATGGACATTGAGCTTGAACATAACAAATAATAAAAGAAGCAATGTGAACTCAGAGATCAAGCGTTTATTTCAGTAGGATTTAGCACAGTAGAGACCCTGAATAATTCGTTTTCGAACTTAAATCACTATCCGGCTGAATACGAATAATATACTCAGAGCACTATTTGGGGCCGAATCATATCGAATATGAATATTCTGCACAGCCCTAATACATACTTTCTTTTGGAAAATTACATTTACACCTAGGATTTGGTACAACTACTACTACTACTACTTAGCATTTCTATAGCGCTGCCAGGGTTACGAAGCGCTGTACAAGTTTTAACATGGGGAAGGACAGTCCCTGCTCAAGAGAGCTTACACAGTTCTGGCCTATTTTATGTGTACGAAGTATGCAAGCAAATCCTAACCCCTACCCAATCCTGTCTGCAGGGAGCATTTCTACAGGGTTCAGGTAAAACTTATCATGTGCAACTTGCATGCATATCAACAGATGAATTTTGTAACAGCCTTTTCCTGCGTGCAAATATGCAGAAATGACTTTTAAAATCACCTCAAACTATGGTTCCCTACAGCATATTGCACAGGTGAGATTAACATGCAAATCACATATCCTAATCATGAGAACTACTACTACTTATCATTTCTAAAGCGCTACTAGATGTACGCAGTGCTGTACACTTGAACATGAAGAGACAGTCCCTGCTCGACAGAGCTTACAATCTAATTAGGACAGACAGGACAAATAAGGCATAAGGACAAAGAGTCACAAGATTCCGGAATCCCAAAGAGTAGCAAGATTCCGCGCAGAATCCCAACAGTAGAAAGATTCCGGAATCCCAAAGACTACTACTACTACTTATCATTTCTAAAGCGCTACTAGACGTACGCAGCGCTGTACACTTGAACATGAAGAGACAGTCCCTGCTCGACAGAGCTTACAATCTAATTAGGACAGACAAACAGGACAAACAAGAGATAAGGGAATATTAAAGTGAGGATGATAAAACAAGGGTTCTGAACAAGTGAATAAGGGTTAGGAGTTAAAAGCAGCATCAAAAGGTGGGCTTTTAGCTTAGATTTGAAGACGGCCAGAGATGGAGAGACCCTACATATTATATATTGTATTGACATTGCAAGTAGTGTACTATGCCATACTTTGTATTTCTATTTGAATATTTTTACCGCTGTAATTGCCTATTGCTCATGTTTGATTTATTTTTACTGTACACCTTCTCTTCACCACATTGAACTCTCTCCTCAAGGTGCCCCCTCCCCCAACTCCCCCTTCATTATCTCCTCAGACCCTTGCTGAATTCTTTCACAACAAGGTTCAAAAGATAAACCTTGCTTTCTCTACCTCACCAGCTCTCCCTCCACTAGTCCGTTCCCCTCTCTCTCCTTCCCCTCATTCCCTTTCCTCCTTTCCTGAAGTTACTATTGAGGAAACTACACTTCTCCTTTCTTCCTCAAAATGTACCACCTGTTCCTCTGATCCCATTCCCACCCACCTTCTTAATGCCATCTCTCCTACTCTTATTCCTTTTATCTGTCACATTCTCAACCTCTCACTTTCCACTGCGACTGTCCCTGCTGCCTTTAAACATGCTGTGGTCACACCTCTCCTTAAGAAGCCTTCACTTGACCCTACTTGTCCCTCTAATTACCGACCCATCTCCCTCCTTCCTTTTCTCTCCAAATTACTTGAGCGTGCTGTTCACCGCCGCTGCCTTGATTTTCTCTCCTCACATGCTATTCTTGACCCATTCCAATCTGGTTTTCGCCCTCTCCACTCAACCGAAACTGCGCTTACTAAAGTCTCCAATGACCTATTACTGGCTAAATCCAGAGGTCAATATTCCATCCTCATTCTTCTTGATCTTTCCGCTGCTTTTGACACTGTCGATCACAGCATACTTCTCGATACCCTGTCCTCACTTGGATTCCAGGGCTCTGTCCTTTCCTGGTTCTCTTCCTACCTCTCCCTCCGCACCTTTAGTGTTCACTCTGGTGGATCCTCTTCTACTTCTATCCCTCTGCCTGTCGGCGTACCTCAGGGTTCTGTTCTTGGTCCCCTCCTCTTTTCTATCTACACTTCTTCCCTTGGTTCATTAATCTCATCCTATGGCTTTTCCTACCATCTCTATGCTGATGACTCCCAAATCTACCTTTCTACCCCTGATATCTCACCTTGCATCCAAACCAAAGTTTCAGCGTGCTTGTCTGACATTGCTGCCTGGATGTCTCAACGCCACCTGAAATTAAATATGACCAAAACCGAGCTTCTCATTTTCCCCCCCAAACCCACCTCCCCGCTCCCCCCGTTTTCTATTTCTGTTGATGGCTCTCTCATTCTCCCTGTCTCCTCAGCTCGAAACCTTGGGGTCATCTTTGACTCTTCTCTCTCCTTCTCTGCACATATCCAGCAGACCGCCAAGACCTGTCGTTTCTTTCTTTACAACATTCGTAAAATCCGCCCCTTTCTTTCCGAGCACTCTACCAAAACCCTCATCCACACTCTTGTCACCTCTCATTTAGACTACTGCAATCTGCTTCTTGCTGGCCTCCCACTTAGTCACCTCTCCCCTCTCCAGTCGGTTCAAAACTCTGCTGCCCGTCTCATCTTCCGCCAGGGTCGCTTTACTCATACTACCCCTCTCCTCAAGACCCTTCACTGGCTCCCTATCCGTTTTCGCATCCTGTTCAAACTTCTTCTACTAACCTATAAATGTATTCACTCTGCTGCTCCCCAGTATCTCTCCACACTCGTCCTTCCCTACACCCCTTCCCGTGCACTCCGCTCCATGGATAAATCCTTCTTATCTGTTCCCTTCTCCACTACTGCCAACTCCAGACTTCGCGCCTTCTGTCTCGCTGCACCCTACGCCTGGAATAAACTTCCTGAGCCCCTATGTCTTGCCCCATCCTTGGCCACCTTTAAATCTAGACTGAAAGCCCACCTCTTTAACATTGCTTTTGACTCGTAACCACTTGTAACCACTCGCCTCCACCTACCCTCCTCTCTTCCTTCCCGTTCACATTAATTGATTTGATTTGCTTACTTTATTTATTTTTTGTCTATTAGATTGTAAGCTCTTTGAGCAGGGACTGTCTTTCTTCTATGTTTGTGCAGCGCTGCGTATGCCTTGTAGCGCTATAGAAATGCTAAATAGTAGTAGTAGTAGTACACCGCCTTGAGTGAATTCCTTCAAAAAGGCGGTAAATAAATACTGAGGGGTCCTTTTACTAAGGTGCGCTGAAAAATGGTCTGCGCCGGTGTAAGCGCATGTATTAGACGCGCGCAGGTCCATTTTTCAGCGTGCCTGTAAAAAAGGCCTTTTGGGGGGGGGGTGGCCGAAAATGGACGTGCAGCAAAATAAAAATTGGCAAGCATCCATTTTGGGCCTGAGACCTTACTGTCATCCATTGACCTAGCGGTACAGTCTCACAGGTTAACCAGGCGGTAATGGTCTACGCGCACACACTGCCACACGCCGGAAATTTTCTGGCGCGCTTAGTGGATGCACGTAAAAAATGAATTTTCCACCCAAGCCACACGGTAGCCAGGCAGTAGTTCAAAATTGACACGTGTAGGACGCACGTATGCAGCTTAGAAAAAGGGCCCCTAATAATTAAATTAATTAATTACTTCATATGCCAAAATTCTATCACCAAACTGGTTTTAAGGAAAAAGAGCTCCTGTGTTGCAGCAGTGACTCATATGTTTCATGAGGCATTATTGAATGCCAAAATTTGTTTGAAGAACCAAATACACAAGTATATGGTTTTTTTATTTCAAATAATTATTTTTGCAAAGTTTGCAGCATAAAACATCACGTCGAACTCCCAATTTAAAAAAAACAAACAAACTGAAGTCAGAATTAGAAATGATATCCTTGAAAGTTTCAGTTCTTAAGTAAGATTTTTTTTTTTTTCTCTTCAGAATACAACACCCTTGACACTCCTCTCAGGAGCTACTTCATCAAAGGCTTGCTTTGGAACACACTTTAGATAATTCTGTCAGGCACAATCAAGGCAATTGAGCAGCCGATGTACCATCCAGAAGTAATTAGGGCTTCAGAACCAAATATGCCGCAGCTATTCAGCGTTTCACTACATCAAAAGAAAACAGTAGCAGAGAGAAAATGAAATAGGTATTGAAAAAAACGTTAAGACTCTACAGCTACTGGGTATATGTTGAATTTGTATCTGCTCTCTGTGTGATTTTTCACATAAATGCAATAGTATGTTAATTGCAACACCTACGTTTTTCACCATCATAAGCTAGCTTTCCAATTAATTTTTGACAAGTCCATGGCCATCACAGGGTTTCCTGAAGAAGTTCCCCATGGGATTTCTTTTTATGCCATGTTTATGCCTTACATTTGCCCTAAAGGAAAGATTGGGAATGCGGAAGAGTAAAAAGGGAGAAATGACTAAATAGTTATGATGTTTCAGTAAAATGTAACAAGTGTAAGATTCTGTGATGTATTTATTTTTTAAAAACTGAGATGTTATTGGAAAATGCAATTATGAATGTTATGTTTATTGCATGTGTTGATCTACTTTGTAATATACCGCAACAAGGGAACCAATTTCCACGTTAAAGACATTTTGGTACTAACAAGTAAGTGGTAGTGGAAAAAGCAATCACTTTCAATACGTGATAAATAATGTAAGTGGAGGAAAAAACCTCATAAACCCGGGCAGTAACTCATGTATTCAATAGTGAAAATTTATGACACTGCTTTCATCAACTGGGCTGTGGCATAATCATTGGTAAAAAAAAAACCTCCACTTAGTGAAAGAATTAAATCATTAAAAAATATATATATATATTTACTTATTTGTTACATTTGTATCCTACATTTTCCCACCTATTTGCAGGCTCAGTGTGGCTCACATAGTACCGTAAAGGCATTCGCCAATTCCGGTATGAACAAATAGAGTAATGTTGTGGTAAAATAAGGTTCGTGTGTACAGACACATTAGGGAATCGTAGAGAGGAAGAGATATTATATGTCCATTACGAGCTTTGGTTTCGTTGTGTTGCAGGGTACAGGCATTTAAGTTGGGTTGGTAGGGTATGCCTTTTTGAACAAGTTAGTTTTTAATGATTTCCGGAAGTTTAGGTGATCATAAATTGTTTTCACGGCTTTTAGTAATGCGTTCCATAGTTGTGTGCTTATGTAGGAAAAGCTGGATGCATAGGTTGATTTGTATTTGAGTCCTTTGCAGCTTGGGTAGTGGAGATTTAGGTATGTTCGTGTTGATCCTGTATATAGACTTATATGGTCTGTGCCAGAGCCGGTGGTGGGAGGCGGGGATAGGGCTGGCCAGACTTATACGGTCTGTGCCCTGAAGAGGACAGTACAAATAAAAAAGTAGCACATATGAATTTATCTTCTTGGGTAGACTGGATGGACCGTGCAGGTCTTTTTCTGCCGTCATCTACTATGTTACTATGTTATTGTTACTATATATATATATATATATATATATATATGCTACATTTGTACCTCACATTTTCCCACCTATTTGCAGGCTCAATGTGGCTTACATTATATTGCAAAAGGCATAATTATGAATAGAGTAATATTTATATATATATTTTTTTTTTTTCAGGCACTCAATGTGAATAAATAGGGTAAAACAGCTCTTATTTGAAGACGATCCCAACGGAACTCCGTTTCACCACTGGCTTTATCAGGGGATCATTATGTATTTGTACCTGTTGAACTAAACATCATGCAATTAATCATCAAACCGTAAAGTGACAGCATTAGTAAAAGAATCCCGGACTTACTATTTCAATAACTCCATGACTTCTTTCCCCGCGGCTCATCCATTCTGTTTGAGGAAGAGATAGCATAAAAATCATAAATAAATACATAATGAAAAATATAAAGCCAAATTCTATGCTGTTTTCCCTAAGGGGCCCTTTTACTAAGCAGCAGTAAACCCAACATGGACTTACTGCTCGCCAATCCGGAACTACCGCCGGGCTACCGCAGGAACTCGGTGGTAGTTCTCACCCCTTGCGTGCGCCACTTCTGGCGCTACAAAATTATGATCTATTTTTGTAGTGCCAGAACGTAACTGGTGGTAATCAAGCAGTCAAGCTACAAAAAATGGTATCGCACAATAGATAAGTAAAAATTCTTCACACATTTATTAAGTAAATTCTTCTTTAAAAAAAACCACTCAGTCCCAAGAACATCAAATTCAAAGGAAGGGCTGAAGAATCATATTAATATCCAATAAGTGTCTTTTACAAAAAGGGCAAACTTCAATCATCTTATATTCATTTTTTGGTATTCTCCTAATTCATCCTTTTGATTTGTATTGGTAATCAGGCAGTGCCATGCGCTGCCCGGTTACCGCTGGTCAGCGCAGGAGCCCTTACCACAATTTCAATGGGTGGCAATAAGGGCTCCCCTCAAAATGGCTGCATGGTAAGTGTTTCATTTTTATTTTATTTATTTATTGTACTTGTATCCCACATTTTCCCACATATTGTAGGCTCAATGTGGCTTACAAAGATTTGTTATGACACTGCCATAACAGGGAGGAAATACAAATGGTTTTGCAGAGAGATAGAAGACAGCAAGGGCATCTGGTCATGCAGCTGTACGGTAAGACATTCTGAGTAAAGGAGTGAAGGGTTGCGTTCTAGTAATTATGAGTTTTCGTGATAAGCTTTACGGAAGTTATTTAATTCATCGATCGTTTTCAGGTGAGTTGGTAGTGCATTCCACATCTTCGTACTCGTGTATGAAAAGCTGGACGTACGTGTTAATTTGTATTTGACCCCTTTACAACTGGGGAAGTGTAGGTTGAGGTAAGTACGGGAAGAACGTTTAGCATTCCTGGGTGGGAGGTCAACTAGGTCTAGCATGTAGGTCGGGGCATCTCCATGAATGATTTTATGAACAATCGTGCATATCTTGAACGTGGTACGTTCTTTCAGTGGGAGCCAGTGTAGGTTTTTTTCTTGGGGGTTTTGCACTTTCATATTTTGTTTTTCCAAATATGAGTCTGGCTGCGGTATTCTGGGCCGTTTGGAGTTTCTTGATGGTCTGTTCTTTACAACCAGCGTAGAGTGAATCGCAATAGTCCAGGTGACTTAGTACCAAGGATTGTACCAAGTTTCGAAAGATGGCCCTTGGGAAGAATGGTTTTACTCTTTTGAGTTTCCACTTACTGTACGGCCATTTCTTTTCCTAAAAAAAAAAAAAAAGAGCCTTTTACCTGCTGTGGAAAAAGGGGGCCTCAGCGTGCATCAAAAACACACACTGATGCTAGCGCAGACCCCCTTTTACCGCATCATAAGACACTGATTGGCAGCGTCCAATAAATAATTATTTTATGTGGCACATCAGGTTGAGATTTGTGTGGCTAAAGGCCATGCAGGGTATCTTTAACCATTTAAGATGGAGATTCTTGTCAAGTACTGTTATGAAAAAAATCAGAATACTTAATTCGTGTGCGACAGCCTACTCCCGCACTGTTACCCCCAAACATTAAACAAAATATTGTAAATTAACATTTTTCAACTTTATAGCACATCATAGCATCTTATTGAAAAACTCAGACACTATGAGCTAGCTAGATTCTATATACAGCGCCTGAAAATTCCATGTGGAAAAAATTACGCCTAGGCGCATTCTATAAAGTATGCCTACATTTTATGGAACATGCCTAATATTCTGTCTACTTTACAGCACACAGCAAGCGCCCATCCAAGCGACTAAATGTAGTCACGGGCAGTTACGCCAAGTAAAACCTGGTAGAAATGCCGACAAATAAATTAGGCATGGAGCGGGTGTAACAATGCGCATAGACTGGAGAAATACTCATGACCCGTCCGTGGCCATGCCCCCTTAGTAGAATGGCCCTTTAAACATGAAAAAAAATGGTAAGTTACACATTTTTATGTATTCGTTACATTTGTATCCCACATTTTCCCACATATTGTAGGCTCAATGTGGCTTACAAAGATTTGTTATGACACTGCCATAACAGGGAGGAAATACAAATGGTTTTGCAGAGAGATAGAAGACAGCAAGGGCATCTGGTCATGCAGCTGTACGGTAAGACATTCTGAGTAAAGGAGTGAAGGGTTGCGTTCTAGTAATTATGAGTTTTCGTGATAAGCTTTACGGAAGTTATTTAATTCATCGATCGTTTTCAGGTGAGTTGGTAGTGCATTCCACATCTTCGTACTCGTGTATGAAAAGCTGGACGTACGTGTTAATTTGTATTTGACCCCTTTACAACTGGGGAAGTGTAGGTTGAGGTAAGTACGGGAAGAACGTTTAGCATTCCTGGGTGGGAGGTCAACTAGGTCTAGCATGTAGGTCGGGGCATCTCCATGAATGATTTTATGAACAATCGTGCATATCTTGAACGTGGTACGTTCTTTCAGTGGGAGCCAGTGTAGGTTTTTTCTTGGGGGTTTTGCACTTTCATATTTTGTTTTTCCAAATATGAGTCTGGCTGCGGTATTCTGGGCCGTTTGGAGTTTCTTGATGGTCTGTTCTTTACAACCAGCGTAGAGTGAATCGCAATAGTCCAGGTGACTTAGTACCAAGGATTGTACCAAGTTTCGAAAGATGGCCCTTGGGAAGAATGGTTTTACTCTTTTGAGTTTCCACTTACTGTACGGCCATTTCTTTTCCTAAAAAAAAAAAAAAAGAGCCTTTTACCTGCTGTGGAAAAAGGGGGCCTCAGCGTGCATCAAAAACACACGCTGATGCTAGCGCAGGCCCCCTTTTACCGCATCATAAGACACTGCGTCCAATAAATAATTATTTTATGTGGCACATCAGGTTGAGATTTGTGTGGCTAAAGGCCGTGCAGGGTATCTTTAACCATTTAAGATGGAGATTCTTGTCAAGTACTGTTATGAAAAAAATCAGAATACTTAATTCGTTACCCCCAAACAGTAAACAAAATATTGTAAATTAACATTTTTCAACTTTATAGCACATCATAGCATCTTATTGAAAAACTCAGACACTATGAGCTAGGTAGATTCTATATATGGCGCCTGAAAATTCCATGTGGAAAAAATTACGCCTAGGCGCATTCTATAAAGTATGCCTACATTTTATCGAACATGCCTAATATTCTGTCTACTTTTCAGCACACAGCAAGCGCCCATCCAAGCGACTAAATGTAGTCACGGGCAGTTACGCCAAGTAAAACCTGGTAGAAATGCCGACAAATAAATTAGGCATGGAGCGGGTGTAACAATGCGCATAGACTGGAGAAATACTCATGACCCGTCCGTGGCCACGCCCCCTTTTTCAACTGTGCGACTTAGACTTTACGTGCATCACGTTGTAGAATAAGCTTAGCCAGTTGCGTGCACAAATTCTAATTATTTATTTAGATTTTGCTCCATTAACGCCGCGTGGAGGGGCATAATCGAACGGCACCGGCCAAATAGATGGCTGGCCATCTTCGGGGCCGGCTTTGCAAAGGGGCGGAGCCAACCGTATTTTCAAAATACAGTTGGGGCCGGCTAAATCTCAACATTTAGGTAAAATGTTGAGATCGCCGGGTTTAGAGATGGTCGGCTTCGGTTTTCAGCCATAATGGAAACCGGGCCCGGCCATCTCAAACCTGCTGAAATGCAAGCCCTTTGGTCATGGGAGGAGCCAGCATTTGCAGTGTTCTGGTCCCCCTGACATGCCAGGACACCAACCGGGCACCCTAGGGGGCACTTCTAAAAAAAAAAAAAAAAAAATTGCTCCCAGGAGCATTGCATAGCTCCCTTACCTTGGGTGCTGAGCCCTCCCAAAACCCACTCCCCACAACTCTACACCATTACCATAGCCATAAGGGGTGAAAGGAGGTGATTATACCGATTTGGCCGGGATCAGGAGATCGCTGGCCATCTCCCGATTTGTGTCAGAAGATGGCCGCCGATCTCTTTTGAAAATGAGCTCATTAGTGTCAATAATTCCTTGTTAGGTGGCAATTATCAGCACTGATTGGCTTAAGCAATCTAGTTGCGTGCCCAAATCCAGAATATGACTGGATTTGCCCATGCAATTTAAGTCACACTATATAGAATCTGGGGGAATAGGCATTCATTGGAAATATAGGGGTCCTGAAAAATAGCCGGCGCTGGTGCAGACACGTGCAGCTCCATTATTTTCAACGCGTCTGCAAAAAAAGGCTTGTGTGGCAAAATAAAAATTGGCACGCAAACCATTTTTTGGGCCAGAGATCTTACCGCCACCCATTGACTTAGTGGTAAAGTCTCACGTGTTAACTGAGCGGTAATCGTCAGCACCCGTACACCACCAATTACCACCCAGTTAGTGCTGTACACCAGAAATTTTCCTGCGTGCGTAGTGGACACGCATAAAAAAAATGAAATTACCACCCGTCCACGTGGTATCCGGATGGTAGTTCCAAATTGACGTGCATTGGGTGCGCTTAGGCACCCACGCAGCTTAGTAAAAGGACCCTTTAAACATGAAAAACAAAATGGTAAGTTACACATTTTTATTTATTCGTCGTTCGTTTCCATGCTCCCTCTGCCCCGGAACAGGAAGTAACCTGTTCCAGGGCAGAGGGAGCATGGAAACGAATGACGCTGACCAGCGCGCGGCACCCCCCCCCCAGCGGTGTGCACCCGGGGGGGGTTCTTTCACCAGGTTGGGGGGTGTCCCTTCGCCTTGGGGGGGGTCACCACGCTGCATGGGGTGGCGCTGCACCCGGGGGGGGCGGGGGCGCATCGGCGATCCGCCCCGGGTGTCAGCACCCCTCGTAACGCTACTGACTATAGAGCAAGGCTTCCCAAATTTGGGGTCCCCACAGCCAGCTGGGTTTTCAGGATATCCAGAATGAGTATGCGCGAGATAGATCTTCATGCACTGCCTCTATTGTATACAAATAGATCTCTCACATATTTATTGTGTATATCCTGAAAACCCGACTGGCTGCTGGGCCCACAGGCTAGGTTTAGGAAGTTCTGTCATAAGGAATGTAAGGTATTGGTACAGGGTAAATACATTTCAGAGGCACATGTTCTGTTTCCACCATGTCCAATCTGGAAGCGCAGTATCTAGGTTCTGCAAGGAGACTGGCGGGCAGAGCCAACGTGAAGTAAGTTTCAGAGTTCAGCTCACCTTTTAAAAGAGAGACAGCAAGATCTACTTGTCCTGGTAGAGACGGGTGAAGATAGGAGCTAGGGGAAAGGTATCTCCTTAGTTTCACCACTGTTCCAGGAAAATCAAGATGTTTGTGATGCTGAAAATGTCCAGCCACCACAGAAGCAGGACTCTCCAATTTGTGTTTTCCATCTGATGATCGAGAAAATTCTGAGGACCATGCAAGTAGGGAACG
The DNA here is from genome assembly GCF_901765095.1 of Microcaecilia unicolor. Taxonomy (NCBI): domain Eukaryota; kingdom Metazoa; phylum Chordata; class Amphibia; order Gymnophiona; family Siphonopidae; genus Microcaecilia; species Microcaecilia unicolor. Next base: position 24,921,088 of record NC_044038.1, read on the forward strand.
TCTGTACTTTGACTAAGGAAATAACCAACAAGGTGTTACAGAAGAATTCAAAAAGGTAAAGAGTTGGGCGATGAAAATGATAAAGGGGATGGGACAACTTCCCTATGAGGAAAGGCTAAAGTGGCTAGGGCTCTTCAGCTTGGAGAAGAGACGGCTGAGGGGAGATATGATAGACAGAAGCTTAGCCAGATTGAAGGCACAGGGGGAGCGGAGAGCAGACTGCCAACAGTGCCAGCGTGTATTTGAAATGTGACAGATCGCGTGAAAACTAGGCGCCGGTGCCATCAGACGTCTATTTGGGGGAGTGGCCGCTCCCCTGTCAACCCGCCTAGCTATGCCTCCGACGATAGAGGTCTATAAAAATAATGAATGGAGTGGAACATGTAGACGTCAATCACTTGTTTACTCTTTTGGGATCTTGCCCGTTACTTGTGACCTGGAATGGCCACTTTTGTAAACAGGATAACGGATTTGATGAACCTTTGGTCTGCCCCAGTATGGCACTGCTTAAGTTCTGTTACTAGGTATTATTGGTGGGAGGCGGGACTGGAGGTTGGGAGGCAGGGATAGTGCTGGGCAGACTTATACGGTCTGTGCCAGAGTCGGTGGTTGGGAGGCGGGGATTGTGCTGGGCAGACTTATACGTTCTGTGACCTGAAGAGCACAGGTACAAATCAAAGTAGGGTATACACAAAAAGTAGCACACATGAGTTGTCTTGTTGGGCAGACTGGATGGACCGTGCAGGTCTTTTTTCTGCCGTCATCTACTATGTTACTATGTATTTGTCGTACAACACAAATCTGAAGCTTTACTTATGTGTCTCCATCTGCTCTGACTGCAAGATGAAAGGCTCATGACAACAGTTGCAATTGAGGTTTCCAGGAACAGAAGAGCTCAGGGGCCCGTAACTATTGATTGGTGTTATCTACTGTGATTTTATTATCCATATCAGAACTGCATTTACATTTGTGTGTGATCTACCTTACCTTTCTGAAAAATCCGTAAATGGACGGCAAACGTTTTGCCCTTTTAAGAGACTGCTAGGGATTCATACTTACTGTGTCCTGCTGCGTCTGATTAGTAGTCTGCCAAGTTGACCAGGTGCACAGTCTCTGACATCCCACTGGAGGGTAACAGATAATTCTGTCCCTGTGGAACTGAACCATGTTAACATAAGTGTAATTTTATGGTAGTTGTGTGTGTGTGTTTGGCCAAATGAGCCAGGTGGTGACAACAGAGGAATTGTTCCCAACCATGTCCCGGGGAAGCACAACCAGCCAGATTTTCAGAGTATCCACAACGAATATACATAAAAGAGATTTATTGCATGCATATGCATTGCAATATCCTGAAAACCAGTGCATTAATATGAGGACCTGTAAAAAGTGATAACCCCCCCACCCCCACCCTTACACACCTCCCCGACATCAGATTTCCCCTCTGCTCAATAGCTGAAAGTGTGCGTGCTAGATCGCTTGTTTTCCCAGCAGGTGGATGAATGCATACCAAACAGTGCCCACATTTCTCCTGGCAGGTAAATACACACAGAGGGTGGGGCGAGGACCATAATTCCATTTTATACATCTAAACACATTTGTATCTGTGTGAAACAGGCAGAAAAGTGCTCTTTGTCCCATGAGGAAATCCTTTCTATGACATTTCACCTTTGATCATCTTATTGTTTTGATGAGATATTTCAGTAAAGTGGCGTGGTAGCCATGTTAGTCCACTTTTAAAGGTCATAAACGGAAATAAATCAAAACAGAGAAAAGAAAATGAGATGATACCTTTTTTTACTGGACTAACAATGTATTTTTTGATTAGCTTTCGAAGGTAACCCTTCTTCTTCGAAAGCTAATCAAAAAATGTATTGTTAGTCCAATAAAAAAAGGTATCATCTCATTTTCTTTTCTCTGTTTTGATTTATTTCCATTTATTACCTGATGAGATACTGAAAGTAGCCCCAAAGGAAATAAAATCAATCCTGAAAGGGCAGCACCAAGTATGGAGGCCAAACGTCAGCGGCACAGCGCCCACATATGTTATTTATTTAGAACATTTATATCCCACGATTCCCACCATGGCGGGCGCTATGTGGCTAACAACATTTATGAAAAGAACACCATGCAAATTCAAGGTTGGAACAGAGAATAAGGAACAAATAGATAGCTTACTTGTTTTAATTTTATGCAAATTTTCAGTAATCCTATCTGGCCAAGTAGGATTGCTGAAAATATATGTACAACAGATAACTTATCCATTTAAAATTATACCTGTTATTTATGTGGTCTGCCTTAGACAAGTAAATCATCTGGTCAGCAGCTCGGTATTACCTCTTGCTAATGCTTTTGATTAATCACCGTAACACACGAACCCTAATCATGATAAAAATTATTACAGTCACTCAGGCTGACTGCTGCAGCCTGAACTGAGCATCCATCACCTCCTGAAGTCCCTGCTCAGGAGAATCCACCCCTTCCCAAAGTACTCCTCCCAGAGCAATCCCCCCCCCCCCATGACCATTCACCCCACTCCCGAAGACATCCCCTCCCCAGCCTACCTTAAGGATGCCCTGGAGATCTAGGGTAGACGATGGCGTTCTTACCTTGTTTGCCACCCAGGGTGGGTCACCTCTGTGCCCCCCCCCCAAAAGTGCATCGTCTGATCTTTCATCTCAGCACGGGGGTGCATGGAGCAGACGCGAGGCTGTCAGCAGAGTCGGTTCCCTGCCCCGGAACTGGAAATGTTAGAGGGGGCAGGGGACTGGCAGCGCCAACAGCCACGCACCTGCTCTGTGCACTCCCATGTTGCCTGCACCCGGGGTAGAACGCCCCCACTGCCCCACCCTTGGTACGCTACTGACGGTAGGACATGCAGGAGCGATCTCAAAATGGCAGCTGCTACCTGTCGAGGTTCACTAGGGTCCTAACTTCACTTTAGCTATTATAACTTTAGCAATTAGCTAACCAGGTGTAATCCCCCATTATAATCGGGATTACTAAACAGATGAGAAACCCTGCCCTAGAGTCACTGCGGGGAGGGAAGTGGGTTGGAAAGGGAGAGTGAGAAACCCAGCCCCAAGGGGGAGTGTTTATGGGAAAGTGATAAGGAAAATGTTTCTGGTTCTGAATGACAATAAGGTTAGAGTTTGGAGCTTATAAAAGTTATTGTAATGCAGAGCACGAGGTCTCTGGTTGCCTCTACCCCCACCCAGGACTCTTGCGGAGAAGGGGTGTCCTGGATGGGTTAAGAAACTAAGGCTGAATTAAATGGAGGTTTCTGCCAGTACAAGCATTAACCATGAAGTGGAGGAGTGCTCCGGGTGGGAAGCGGAGGAACCCAGCCTGAGAGCAGAAACAGGGAAGGAACCTGCTCGGAGACAAAGGGAGAGAGTGGACAAACTGGGAGGTATGATCCATAACGGAGATCGCTTGCTGCACCAGTGGTCTAGGCACAGCCTTAGGTTGTTCACCCACAAGGGATGGGTAATGGACAGGAGTTTTAAATATGTATACACCATAGGATTTACAAATGGACTACTGAACTGACACCGAATTCTTAAAGCTGGCACTTAACCTCAAATCTGAACAAGTTAACTGTTTCGGAATCTAAATTGATAGTTGATACCAGATTATGTAAACGGATATCGTGATCCACCAAATCAGACACACTAGGTTGAACTGTAGCACCAGTGCCTTCCTGCCCTCAGCCAAAATTTTATAAACATTGTCTAATAGCGAGGCAAGAACAGTCTCTGTGCTAAAGTTTGACCTAAAGCCCGACTGAGAGACATGCAGAATATCATAAAATTGCAAATATTTGGAAAGTTGAACAGCTACTGTTCCCTCCATAAGCTTACACAACAGAGGAATTGAAGCAATAAGGTCTGTATGTAATTCGTTAGCAGTTGACTAGATTCCTTTCTGTTCTTAATAATAGGAGTCATAATATTTCTCATATGCGAAGGGAAAATCCCATTCTCTAAAGATGTTTGCAGCCAATTCATCAATAGTACATTAAATTTTCCAGATGTTGTTTGCATAACATAGGGTGGACAGGAATCTAAACTGCAATAAGAAGTGGCATATTTTCAAAGTAAATTATTCACTAAAGGCCAAGGAATATTGGGAGAAATCTTTCCAGATTTTATCTACCAAAGTCAACTTTAAAGAATAATCTACCACTCTAATCCTACATCAGAGTCCACATAAAATTCTCTAGAGGTACATCTGGGCTAAAACGTGCCGCAGACTGCCCCCTGAACAATAGGTGTTAGGTTAGTATATTTATTCCCCAGTGAGAGCACTCTCCAATCTATTCCCCTCCACTCACTTTCTTCTTTCAACCCCACCCTACATGCAGATACAGACTAATCTCCTCTCCTCTTTCCCTCCCCTCACTGAATCTCTCATTCCTTAGTGTCCATAACAGACCAATGGGCTATGAACATCCACCAGCGGAAGGAGACAGAGAAAAAATAGTTCCAAGTAATTCACTCCTTGAGGGTATTGTGAGGCCTGGAATGCTAAGCATTTAGTCTCCAAGCGGATGGTGGACAGATCATGCAGCTCCTGACCTGGGGTTTCCTGGTGTCGGTGGAGCAGGGGGTTCTGGATGGCTGATTTGCTCATTGTGTGGATGGCAGTGCTGAGCTTGGATGATGAGCAGGATCCCTTATCCCCCAGCCTGGGTGACACTTGGTAGTACCGGGGTTTGCTTAGTCATCTTGGCCTCCCCTATCTGGGGCAAAAGACAACAATGCCTTGTCGTCTGAGAAAATTCACATGTCCCAGGTGAGCAGATTTTCAAAACCTTGTGAGCAGTCTTCAACTCAGGATCAGATGGCAGTGGCGTAGCCAGACCTGACATTTTGGGTGGGCCCAGAGCTAATATTGGTGGGCACTATATATAGATATATATATATAGAGAGAGAGAGCGAGAGGAGACATACTACAAAATAATGCCTTACTTGATGATGGATTTCTAAGTATTCTGCCCAACAGCTGCCCTGCATCAACATAAACCACTTACTTAATGTGAAAAAAAAACCAATAGTTTTAAATATAGTTAAATTATGTCATATCAAACTTGTAATGTAAAAAAAAAAAGCATTTGTCAATTTTATTACCTGCTGTTGGGCTGGGCTGGCAGCTGCTTGGAATTACTCAATTCTGGAATGATCTTCTCGATTTGAATTTCGAAGAGAACCTTTATTTTCCAATTTCCCACATTTCAGGGCAGGGCCAAGGCAGGCTGAGGCTCGCAGTAACGTGCCAGTTGAGTAAGCTGCCACCACGAGCGAGAAGACGGAGCTCAGGCCGAGCATAGCAAGAGCAAGGCTGAGGCTGAGCACGCCCCTGCCGTGCACAGCCACGTCCGTGTAGGATGGACAAAACAGCAACTACTACGACGCGGACGCGCTGATGCGACCTGGAGAAATGATCAGCTGAGCGGCAGTGAGTGGGTGCCCGCGACGGCGCGACGTGTAGGCTGCTGTAATCAGTGAGTGGTGGGTGGGTCTGAGCTGCCGAAATCAGGCTGGCCTGGAAAGATCTGAGCCAGAGTGCGAGCGGGTGCCGTCTCTGTGGTACGTGCTGCTACTGCTTCTGCAGTGTGTGTGCGCGCTTGGGTGGGTGGGCCCGGGCCAAAATTGGGTGGGCCTGGGCCCACCCGTAGCTACGCCCCTGTCAGATGGGAACCACTAGGTTCACTATGAGACTGGAAGTGCTTAACACTGTCCCTGGGGAAAACCAGAGTCTATGCAAGATGATGCCATTTCCCAGCGCATCATAATTCTCCCAAGTTGTACGTAAGTTTTCAAGATCACATGGACAGCAGATATGCAAAACCTGTCCTGGAAAACCTCATAGGCAGTCAGGTTTTCAAGATATACACAATGGGGTTGATATTCAAAGTGATTTAACTGGCCAGAAATGGCTCCTGGCCAGTTAAATTACATCATTTCCAGCAGCACTTAATCAGTTAGTTCCGCTGAAACCAACTATTTTGGAGGCGTTCTGGGGGTGGAGTCGGCACTTAACCTGCCAAGGTAACCTCATAAAAGTCAGCCCTATCTTTATGCGGTTCACCATAGCAGGTTATGTGCTGAAGACTGCACTTAACCGGCTATGCCAGGGGTAGGCAACTCTGGTCCTCGAGAGCCGCAGGCAGGTCAGGTTTTCAGGATATCCACAATGAATATGCATGATAGATTTGCATACCATGGAGGCAGTGCTTGCAAATCTATCTCCTGCATATTCATTGTGGATATCCTGAAAACCTGACCTGCCTGTGGCTCTCAAGGACTGGAATTGCCTACCTCTGCACTAGGCTACTCCTCCACTGGCAACATTCCATGTGGAGGCAATGCGGCCGCGCAGGCTTCTGTTTCTGTGAGTCTCTCAGAAACAGAAGCCTGCGCGGCCGCGTTGCTGATCTGCAAGGGTAGGCTTCTATGTGGAATGTTGCTAGTGGAATAGCAACATTAACATTCCATGTAGAATCTCCAATAGTAGCAACAGACTCTCAATAGTAGCAACATTCCATGTAGAATCTCCAATAGTAGCAACAGAATCTCCAACAGTAGCTAACATTCCATGTTCCACTGCACTAACCACTAGGCCAGGGGTAGGCAACTCCGGTCCTCGAGAGCCGCAGGCAGGTCAGGTTTTCAGGATATCCACAATGAATATGCAGGAGATAGGTTTGCATACCATGGAGGCAGTGCTTGCAGATCTATCTCCTGCATATTCATTGTGGATATCCTGAAAACCTGACCTGCCTGTGGCTCTCGAGGACTGGAATTGCCTACCTCTGCACTAGGCTACTCCTCCACTGGCAACATTCCATGTGGAGGCAATGCGGCCGCGCAGGCTTCTGTTTCTGTGAGTATGACGTCCTGCACAGACTCACAGAAACAGAAGCCTGCGCGGCCGCATTGCTGATCTGCAAGGGTAGGCTTCTATGTGGAATGTTGCTAGTGGAATAGCAACATTAACATTCCATGTAGAATCTCCAATAGTAGCAACAGACTCTCAATAGTAGCAACATTCCATGTAGAATCTCCAATAGTAGCAACAGAATCTCCAACAGTAGCTAACATTCCATGTTCCACTGCACTAACCACTAGGCCAGGGGTAGGCAACTCCGGTCCTCGAGAGCCGCAGGCAGGTCAGGTTTTCAGGATATCCACAATGAATATGCAGGAGATAGGTTTGCATACCATGGAGGCAGTGCTTGCAAATCTATCTCCTGCATATTCATTGTGGATATCCTGAAAACCTGACCTGCGGCCTTCGAGGACCGGAGTTGCCTACCCCTGGGCTATCCTGTATCTGGCTCCAGAAACCCGGAAATTCAATACCAAAACCCAGACCTGGCCCGGCATTGAATTTACACATATGCCAGTGACAGTCAGCAAAATGCTGAGCGCCACCGGTTGAATAATTACTTCAATATGGAGGATTCTATATATGGCGCCTAAAAAATCAGCGCTGAAATCAGTGTGATTTAGGTGTCAATTATAGAATACACTTAGTTGTATCTCAGCGCCTAAAACTACGCACGTCCATTTACACCAAGGAAAATGTGGCGTAAATCCTGACGTGTAGATTTAGGCGCACTGGGCCATATCGTATAACTATGCGCGTAAATTTCAGAACGCCCACAAAATGCCCATTTCCCCGCCCATTTTTACCTGCATGCATTAGAAGTTCGGCGCACTTCGTTACAGAATACGCTTAGCGAGTTGTGTGCATAAATTCTAATCAGTGCCAATCAGTGCTCATTTATTGCTTGTTAAGAGCTGTTATCAACGCTGATTAACTTGTGAAGCTAATTAAGTTACGTGTGTTGTAGAATCTGTGACCATTTTGGCGCAGATCTCTACGCACGCTATATCGAATCTGGGGGTATATGAATATGAATCAGATTTGCATATAACAGAAGTAGTGCATGCAGCACTCTCTCATGCATGTGTTTTGGCTAAAAGGTACTTCAACTGAAAACAGTGGCATAGCCACAGGTGGGCCTGGGCCCACCCACTTAGGGCTCAGACCCTCCCAACAGTAGCAGACGTTTAGCGGTAGCTGGTGGCGATCCCAGCCTCTGCCAGCTGAAGACTTCCCCTTGATGGTAACGGAAATGTTACTCTCCATCATACCGGCATCCGCACATGCTCAGTTTTCAGTGCATGCCTGCTGCAGACTGCCAAGGTGGAAAGAGACGTTTTCCCGCCAGCTGAGATATTTTTTTGTTGTTGTTGTGGATGAGAACACTTGGTGCCCACCCACTTCTTGCTTAGGCCCACCCAAAATCAGTTGTCTGGCTACGCCCTTGACTGAAAACCCCTGACATCCATCCCTTCTTCAAATGTAGTTAAAGGACCAACTCCTGGTGCTGACATGGGAACACGCAATGTAACATGTCTACTCAGCTTCTGTAGTATTTACACGTTCACATTTAATAACTGATTCAACACTTTCTATAAAATATTTATTTTGAAAAAAATCACTGTACAAATATTGTTTGTAATAGTTCTGACACTTTAGGATAATATAAAAATATTAACAAAAACAAAACGCAAATAAAACACACTTTGTGGAAACATCTTATTTAAAACGACAGCCAAAGAAAATATTTCTTTTTCCTCTTCAAAAATGCAATTCCAACAAAATAAAGACAACAAAAATTTAATGACCGTTAATAATAAAACGAAATTAATTAACAGGAAATCAAAAGTTCCTTCAATAACACAGATAAAACTATTACATAGCTTAGGTACCTTGTGCTGTTTGATCTATTAGCAAAGGGGTTGTTTGCATAACCCCTGTGGTGAGCTAATAAGAGGGTCATTTTCTCACTACTGCATTTTTCCTTAATGTCCAGTGAAAATGTTCTATCACTTCCTTTCTGGTCATGGAGCAGAAAGGAAGTCATAAAATACACAATACCCCAAAGATGCATGGAATAAGGGAAGGGAAGGAAAAGTGTGTTGTGTGTGTGTGTGTATACGAGCATGGGGGACAGATCTGATCCTTTCTCACCTACTGTATCAGTAGGAACCAGTGCTCAGTTACTGCAGTAGACACAAACATTAGCTCTGTGTACCTCAAAATACTCTCAGAAACATTAGCAGCATTATATTAAAAAAAAAAAAAAGGCCAAATATTCCCCCAATGCAACCCTTAAACTGGCAGCGTTCCATGGTGCATTTCCTAGGGGTTTGCTTTCATCTTGCATCTTTTGCCATTCTGAAGTTCCTCTGTCGCACTTAAAGTAACATCTGAATGTCTCTGGCTTCCATTTGCTCTCTTCTCACTTCAAAGGATTACATGCTATGAACAGCGGCAAATGCTTGAAAAGAAGTTCCAGGAACAGCACTATGTTTACTAAACACATTCTATGCTGAGAAAAATCAGCACAACTTAGAAAAAAAAAAAAAGAATTTCTATACTCTCATTATCATTTTGCTGTACAAAACCAACTTAATTCCTGTACAGTATTTTTTTTTGGCAACAATAAAAATGACCACAGTATTTAAAACAACATCTACCTTAATTTTGGTATAAGGAAGGGCATTTTACCGAAATGCTTAGAAGTGAAAGCACAAAGTCTGTGAATACGCATTTGTCAAAAAGTATAAAAGCCTTAGGTAGATTACAAATTTGCTAGTCCTCATGAGCTGCAGTACCCATGTTCTAGAACACTACCCCCCCAAAAAAAAAAACGGAAAAATGCGTCCGTACACGCTAGAACCGGTTCTCCTTCACCCAGAAGAATTTACACACCTTGCATGAGATATACACAGGGACAAACAAAAAAAACAGCACCACGGGCCTTTAAAAATGGAACACAGTTCTTTAATGAATGAGCCTTGACAAAAAGACCCGACACGGGCCGTGTTTCGGTGACTAGCACCTGCGTCAGGGGTCACAGTGATGACGTGGAAAACTTGGGGAATAACTCGAATATATTCCTCTACAATATCATTTTGATACAGAAAGTGAAAGTGCCTTGGTGCTTTGTAGCTTTTACTACATGAGACGTGGGGTAAGGAATAATATATTGTAGAGGAATATATTCGAGTTATTCCCCAAGTTTTCCACGTCATCACGGTGACCCCTTGACGCAGGTGCTAGTCACCGAAACACGGCCCGTGTCGGGTCTTTTTGTCAAGGCTCATTCATGAAAGAACTGTGTTCCATTTTTAAAGGCCCGTGGTGCTGTTTTTTTTTTGTTTGGACTTTAGTTTGTACTTCGTTCCCTCTCTTTTGTTATATCCATATACACAGGGACAACCATACTCTGAAGCAATTTAACAGAATCTATGCATCCTTTCTGTAAACATGATTTTTAAAAAGTAAAAAAAAAAATAAGGGGGGGGGGGGGGGGGGAGTGGCTACCTGAAAGAAGCCTGAGATTTAAATTCTTCACAGTTATAAACACAATGCATTCTTTACAACACAAAGAGCTATTATAATAATTTTTTAAAAGGCTCCACCGTTGCAGTTAGAGCCAGGGATGCCAGGCAGGATCCATACGACACAGATTATCCAAGCTATTAGCAGCAGCCACCAGCGTGTTGACTTTGCTCTCGCCGCCGTCAAACTGGGCGAGATTGTTCAGTCGAGTCACTATGGCAGTAACAGCTTTCTGAACCAATGAAACCAACTGCTGGCTGTCCATATTTTCTGGCTGCCCAGCTGCCGAGAGAGGGGAGGATGTATCCTCTTGCGTTTTCTTGTGCCAAGCGATGATCTCATCCCGTAAAACAGTTTTCAGGATACCGTCAACCTATGTGGGGAAAAAAATGCATGGTTATGACCAGCTGTTAAAGGAATATAGACTCTGTTCAGTCTTGCGTGGAAGGTGGCGATTCACAACTCCACATCTTTCTGGTTTTCAGGATGTCCACAATGAATTTGCATGAAAAAGAATCAGGTAAGTCTGTATTAATCTCATTGCCCTGATCCATTAGAGGTTCCAGAGGACCATCACTGAGAACCAGTGAAAAAATGTTAACTCTTTCACACCAGGTGGCTGAAGGCTTGGATGGCTCAGGGGAATTGTCACAGTATAACTCTTCCTATCACTCAGCTCAGCAGGGTCTTAAAAAGGTGACCCACAGTAAAAGTGTTCAAACCGTGGCCCATGTCACAGTACCATTGCCAAACAGGAGCTCTTGGGGGTGGGGGTGGGGGGTAAACGGACAAGCATCGCATATCCTCGGCATCTCTCCCCCAATAACAATTAAAATGAAAAGTACTTGAGCTGAAGTGATCCGGAGTCCACACCACATCAATAAAGCTTAGTGGTCAGCGTCACTGATATCAGCATTGTGAGCAAACTCAGTTCAGTGATTGACCAGAGCATGCATGGAACTCAGCGTTCTCACCATGCCGGTGTCATGGGATTCAAAGTGCTTCCGCTGATTGCTGAGCTTTACTAACGGGGGAAGTGGGCACTGGATTTCTTCAGCTGGTGGGGCTTGGAGCAGGGGGGGGGGGGCAAAATTCCCCAGGCCCGGGCCTCCAAGGGGGGGGGGCCCGGCGCCGGGGTCAGGCCGCCGGTTCTGCAGTTCCCGGACTCACCTGCCTGCCTCCTTGGCTCCCTGCATTCGAAGCGGCAGTCACACATCCCCTCCCTTCGGGCCTTCCCTGTGTCCAGCCCTCACGGAAAATGGAAGTTACATCAGACAAGGGCGGGACACAGGAAGGGAAGGCCAGAAGAGAGGCGATCTGCGACTGCTGCTTCGAATGCAGGGGGCCTGGAGTCGTGGAGGAAGGCAGGTTAGACCGCGGACTGCAGCGGCGGGGGGAGGCGAGGCGGCCATGCCCCAGGCCTGGCCTAGTCTTTCGGTGGCCCTGGCTTGGAGATTCCTGCCACCCTGGAGGAAAAAAAAACAGGGTGATATGATACAGACGTTCAAATATTTAAAAGGTATTAATCCGCAAACGAACCTTTCCGGAGATGGGAAGGAGGTAGAACTACGAAGACGTGAATTCAGGTTGAAGGGGGGGGGGAGGGGGGGGGTAGACTCAAGAAAAATGTCAGGAAGTATTTTTTCACGGAGAGAGTGGTGGATACTTGGAATGCCCTCCCGCGGGAGGTGGTGAAGATGAAAACGGTAACGGAATTCAAAAATGCGTGGGATAAACATAAAGGAATCCTGTTCAGAAGGAATGGATCCTCAGAAGCTTAGCGGAGATTGGGTGGCAGCGCCGGTGGTTGGGAGGCGGGGCTAGTACTGGGCAGACTTCTATGGTCTGTGCCCTGAAAATGGTAGATACACATCAAGGTTAGGTTTACGTATAAAGTAGCGCATATGAGTTTATCTTGTTGGGCAGACTGGATGGACCGTACAGGTCTTTTTCTGCTGTCACCTGCTATGTTACTATGTAAATGGATGCTATGACTAGTTGATGGAGGGACCCAGGTCCTTCCGTGGCTATGTTCATGCCACGTCAAATTCCCACAAATTTGTGAACGCTACAGCACAGCAGTCACAGGCTGGTAATAAGCACATGAAAAATGCTGCACTGAAAGCCTGAGCATTTTCGCTAACGCACAGGCATCCATGCAAAGTGTATTCACTTAAAAACTTAAAATCGCATGAAGACGTCCTGATGGGTTTTTTTAAGTGCAAATAAAGGCTCTTCCTGTATATTAGCTATGATAAAAAAAAAAAAGTCAGCTCTAACAGGGTTAAAGCTCAGATAAAGACATCTATCAAAGGAGTACAATTTGATAGTCATTATATGAGCTGTATTTTTTTCAGTGCAGACAAGTTGAAATAAATCCAGTTACACTTGCAATATCTGTGCTTTCAAGCTACTCCAACCCCTGCTTTGAGGAAATATGCTCAGCAGGATGGTGCACTCTTTATAGAGGGCTGTCAGCGTAAAACAGCACTGGTGTAAGATGAATGACATAGTGGGAAAGGTCTGTGCTCTGAAGGTGAGCAATCAGCAGTACAATGCTCTATACTCCATTTTAAACCTGCCAGAGCTCCTCACTGCAAAGGCCCCAAAGTAACCAGTACAATGCACTTCTGTTCTCATTAAGGCATACCCTGATGACCCAACTTAAATGCCTCGATCCCGCAACACAATGAAACTAAGACTCGAACTGATCACGACTCAACCCTTCCTCCTTATTCCCTGACGGGTCTATCCTACACGAACCTTCTACGTTGTATCTGCTATATCGGAACTGGCGATCGCCATCACGGTTAATATGTAAGCCACATTGAGCCTGCAAATAGGTGGGAAAATGTGGGATACAAATGCAATTAATTAATTAATTAATTAAGCAGGAAGCATTTCCTGGATGGTAATTTAGCTGCAGCTGAGGTCTCAGAGGCTGATGCTATGAACTAAACGTGGGCGCTAGAGGAGATTAACACCAGCATTAGTGAACGCAGAGTGGTCAAAGAACAGCGCACAAAACAAAGTTGCCTTACCGCTGAAAAAATAATGGCAGCTCGGAGCAGGTGTTAGAAAGTTGCTGGTTTTTATATAATTTGGAAGCAGAAGGAAGCCCGTGCAAGCCCCTAAGCGCTGGCAGAGAGAGACGGATGTGTGCAAGTCAGAGTAAACCCAAAAGTGAAAGCATACATTCTCTGCGTTTAAATATAAGCCTTCCTTTGCCTTTGCAGATGATTTGTTGATCATATCCACATCCCCGAGTGTGGCCTTACCAGCCCTTTTGGAGGAGATAGAACGATTTAGTGTTATATCAGGGTTTCAAATCAATCGGGAAAAATCGCAAATGATGAGATTACATGATCATTTAGATGGCCCCGGCCCAAAGGATTTTTCACTGCAGAAGGCGGGGACGGAGATGAAGTATTTAGGTATATTAATTCCTAGGACATTAAGCTGTCTGTATGAGGTGAACATTCAAAAGTTGCTGAGGGACACGGCTAGAAAACTGGAGCAGTGGCGGGGTCTTCCTATCTCCCTCTTGGGACGTGTCGCGCTTTACAACATGATGGTTATCCCCTGCTGGTCATATGTGTTCCAAACCCTACCTCTACACTTCACTAATAGGGATGAAAGACGATTGAATGGAATGTTAAGGAAATTCTTGTGGCGGGGAAGGAAACCTAGGTTCCCTTTAGACAAAATGTATGTTCCAAAAGAGTATGGAGGGTTGGGCTTATAAAGTGTGCGACACCTGGCGGTTGCAAATGCTATGAGACATGTAACAGACTGGTTCCGTAACTCTACAGACTTCTCAGCCACTGCCATGGAATTGAGCCTATTTGAACCTATTCATTTCAGTAGTTGTCTCCATGGGAGTGGGGGGGCCTCTTCACTGTTGAACATTTCTAATATCCTGCCACAGGCGCAGAAGGCATGGAACTGGATCTGCAGATTACATCACTTTTCGACAAGGGTCACCCCGATGTTACCATTGTGTGGGAACCTTGAATTCCCCCCCGGAATGATGTACAATGTTTTCAAACAATGGAGAGAGCGGGGCATAATTTACCTGCAACAGATCTTAACCCGGGAAGGAAAGCTGCAATCGTTTCAGGAATTACAAAAAAGAGGCCTATTTCACCCTAAAGACTACTTTCATTACTGGCAGTTGCTACATTACACGAGGAGCCTACCTTGGGAATCTTTAGCGGAAGATGTACAAGAGGAATTGCCAGTGGCGTTTGCCTTGGGATCACAACAAAAAGTTCCATTGAGATTCCATCTCCGACATATTTAAGATACAATTGCAGAACCGGATTTTGGCAAATACGCGGAGGCTTGGAGCAGAGACCTGCTAGTAGAAGTTTCATCGGGTTTGCTTAAAGAACATGTGTTAACACTACATAGAGCGTCTCCCCTAGCGGACCATTGGAAGATACAGTATCGCTTTGCTTTTCGGATGCATATGCCACCCCGACGAGCATTCTATGCAGGGGCCTCTCCAGATGGGATGTGCCCCAAGTGCTATGCTGAAGGGGCGACCTTGGGACATATGTATTGGGCCTGCCCAAAAATTCAGAACTTCTGGTCAAATCTACTTTTAAAGGTTTCTGCTTTGTGGAGAACTAAGTGGTCTGGTTCGCCACTCCTGCTGTTTCGGAATCCCTGCTTAAGAGCTCCAAGGCCGAAAGGTCTTATAAACTTTGTCCGGCGAGCTACTCTGATTGCAAAAAAGTCCATTCTAGCAGCTTGGTTATCACCGGAAGGCCCATCTCTTCAAAGCTGGCGAGTACGGATGGTACAACTATTGCGAACTGAGCGTATGATGATAAAAGAAGGAGACAGGCGTGAGTTTGAAAAATTTTGTTTGAGATGGGGCCCGTTTTTGGACTCTTTGCCCCCAAGAGCGAAAAGCTCCCTGTTGAACATTTGACTGATAGAATAACCCAGGACGTTGTCCCATTGACCTATATCTAGAGCTTTGGAAGGGAAGGGGAGGGTAGAGGGGTGGGAATAGGTGATAAAATGTGGACCTGGGGGGGGGATCTCGGGGGGGCCATCAGAACACAGGCTCCTTGGGATCTGCTCTCTTGGTTGTTGCTTAGTGCTATCATAGAAGAAGGGGGAGGGGGGATATAAAATTGAAAAACGAATTGATGACAATGGCTTTAGGAACAAATGTGGTAAAAACAATTTTCTGTTTCTTGAGATTGGTATCTAAATGTTTCTTATCTTATTGTATTGGATCTTTTTGATGTTCATCAATAAAAATTATTGAAACATAAATATAAGCCTTCCAAGTAAAAAAAAAAAAAAATTGAAACGCTTATATTTAAAGGTATTGAAAACAGATGCCAATGTGTGCATCATCTTTGAGTTTGCCAGGCGCATGCGCACAGGAGCTGAGGTTACTGTGAAAACTCTTTTGCCTATGTGCCAAGCACGTTCCCCCCCCCCCCCACTTTTACTTTTACAGCGTGCATATAATTTGAATACCATTTCCTTCTGTGCTGTTGCCTTACTGTGGGAGTTCTAAGCATCGGCCCATCAGTGAGCTGGCTTATAGCCTGCCCTAAACGGTAGATGACGCGGGCTATGCGGGTTAACTCTATAACTTGATGCCAAGATGTAGGTGCCATAATCGGGCGTACTCAGGGCCAATTCTAGAACAGCTTCAGGGTACGCCTAAGCCATACGGAATACTAGTGCAATGTCACACTGGCATGCGGATTTTAGGCGCGCCCACTTAAGACAGGTCAGCAACGCACGTAATTAAGTGTATCCTGTAAGCTGTGTGTGTAGCTTGGTGACATGCCCGTGGTTCCCCCACGTGTGCGCATCCTCACAGTTGGGGGTCTCTTTACCAAGCCAAGCTAAAAAGCGGCCGGTGTGTGGGTTTTCAGTGCACTGCGGCCACTTTTAGCGTGGCAGTAAAATGGCCACCGCAACATTGTTTTTTTTTTTTAATGGACACGCACTAATTTCCCTGTTAGCGTGTGGCCATTACCATGGGAGCCCTTACTGTCACCTATTTAGGAGGCGGTAAGAGCGCTACTCCAGTGCTAATTGGGTAGCGTGTGAAATGTGCCCCACACTACCCGATTAGCGCAGGCACGCCTATTCTCTGCCCATGAACATGCCCTCCCACGCTGAAAAATATTTTCCAATGCAGGATTAGCACGCACTGAGCGGGGAAATACTGTGGGACACCTCAGCGCATCCCGCAACAGTGCCCTTTAAGCATGCGGTAGGCCCTACCGCACCTTAGTAAAAGAGCCCCTTAATGCGCCAATTACTGGTGCCTCTGATGCGCAAAACCCCCAGAAATGGCTTTAACCCGGTGGTAATCGGGCATCACCACGCGCTGCCCGGTTACCACCAGGTTAGAGTGGGAACCCTTATCGCCACCCCGCCGCATGGCCATGTGGTAAGAGTTCTCTTATCGCATGGCCATGTGTGTCTGGGGTCTTTTTACCCGCTGTGGTATACAGGCCTGCTATATGTGTGATCCAAGATGGCCGTTTAACATAGCTGGCGAACTGCTGAATATTTGCGATATAGCCGGTTAGCCATGACTGCGAATATTCAGCAGGGGATAGCCGGCAATCCTCTGCTGAATATTCGCAGATAGCCAGTTAAGTGCTATTTAACTGGCCAGAAGCCATTCCTAGTTGGTTAAGTAGTGCTGAATATCAGCCAGATGGTCTTTAGGAAAGTTAAATTAATGGAGCCTTTATCTACTAATTACCACTCCCGTCTCCTTACCTTAAAATTTGGCTGTGCAAAGCAGCGAGCCACAGCAATCATGGACGCAGTCAATGGACCAGACACTCCGATGGTGGTGAGGAATTCGGAGATGTTTGGTGTTAGACGAAACGGGACGGGACGGTTAGCATCCAGGTCACCAGTGGCATCATTGATATCAAATCGAAAGTAGGCCACGTTGAGCTTACCCGTGTCCTGAAATTTAAGACAAGAAGGGTCTTTATAACACCTTTAGGCAAAATGATCGCTATCAACAGACATTATCTTTGGTTTATGATTTCAGACCTGCAAATTAAAGGTGGAAGCTAAATTACCACTAGAACAATTCTAGAATTTTTACATGGGATAAATGGGCATCTTAGAATGAACCTGAACTTAAGAAGAATTTCTTTGTTTGGAATACTTATGTCAAATGGACATTCTCTACTGTGTTATTCTTCCAATAATAGAAAACAAAAACCACATGTCCTGAACAAAGTACTTGCTCTGAGATAGATATTCTCAAACCGCTGTGGTAGCAGAAGATAATTATCCAGTAGAAAAATGTCTGGTTTTTTTTTTGTTACATTTGTACCCCGCGCTTTCCCACTCATGGCAGGCTCAATGCGGCAGGCAATGGAGGGTTAAGTGACTTGCCTGTGCCTGAAGTGGGAATCGAACTCAGTTCCTCAGGACCAAAGTCCACCACCCTAACCACTAGGCCACTCCTCCACTGTTGCTACTATTTGAGATTCTACATGGAATGTTGCTATTCCACTAGAAGTCGGCCCTTGCAGATCACCAATGTGGCTGCACAGGCTTCTGCTTCTGTGAGGACGTCAGACTCACAGAAACAGAAGTCTGCGCAGGCTTCTACATGGAATGTTGCTAGTGGAATAGCAACATTCCATGTAGAATCTCCAATAGTAGCAACATTCCATGTAGAATCTCCAGTAGTATTTATTTTATTTTTGTTACATTTGTACCCTGCGCTTTCCCACTCATGGCAGGCTCAATGCGGCAGGCAATGGAGGGTTAAGTGACTTGCCTGTGCCTGAAGTGGGAATCGAACTCAGTTCCTCAGTTCCAAAGTCCACCACCCTAACCACTAGGCCACTCCTCCACTGTTGCTACTATTTGAGATTCTACATGGAATGTTGCTATTCCACTAGCAACATTCCATGTAGAAGTCGGCCCTTGCAGATCACCAATGTGGCCGTGCAGGCTTCTGCTTCTGTGAGTCTGATGTCCTGCACGTACGTGCAGGACGTCAGACTCACAGAAACAGAAGCCAGCACAGCCTTCTACATGGAATGTTGCTAGTGGAATAGCAACATTCCATGTAGAATCTCCAATAGTAGCAACATTCCATGTAGAAGTTGGCCCTTGCAGATCACCAATGTGGCTGCGCAGGCTTCTGCTTCTGAGTCACAGAAACAGAAGCCTGCGCAGCCTTCTACATGGAATGTTGCTAATGGAATAGCAACATTCCATGTAGAATCTCCAATAGTATCTATTTTAGTTTTGTTACATTTGTACCCTGCGCTTTCCCACTCATGGCAGGCTCAATGCGGCTTACATGGGGACAATGGAGGGTTAAGTGACTTGCCCAGAGTCACAAGGAGCTGCCTGTGCCTTAAGTGGGAATCGAACTCAGTTCCTCAGGACCAAAGTCCACCACCCTAACCACTAGGCCACTCCTCCACTGTTGCTACTATTTGAGATTCTACATGGAATGTTGCTATTCCACTAGCAACATTCCATGTAGAAGTCGGCCCTTGCAGATCACCAATGTGGCCGTGCAGGCTTCTACATGGAATGTTGCTAGTGGAATAGCAACATTCCATGTAGCATCTCCAATAGCAGCAACATTCCATGTAGAATCTCCAATAGTATCTATTTTATTTTTGTTACATTTGTACCCTGCGCTTTTCCACTCATGGCAGGCTCAATGCGGCAGGCAATGGAGGGTTGTGACTTGCCCAGAGTCACAAGGAACTGCCTGTGCCGGGAATCGAACTCAGTTTGACACATGTATCCGTGATAACACCTGATACAGCCTGTTGGTGAAACACGTCAGGTCTTCTGAGATCATCCACTATCAAAGTTTTTACACACAGCTCTGTTTCTTTGGTTGGTATTTTAGTGTACCCTTTTTATTTTTCCTGCAGCAGATAAAGGTACAACTCCAACTGAGTTCCTGTAGCTCTGCAAAGTTCATATGCTATTTCACAACCCACCAACACGAATGTCCACGTAGCTGCTTATACAACAGATATCAAAATGCCATCGGAAAGCAGTTGCAAGATAAAGCAAACCCAAATGTACAGAATTTATAAACTACATGAGCAATCTGTACGCTTTTTCTAGTTAATCTCCATCAGACTTCCCATTGGTCAGTTCTACATCTCCTGTGTATGTACAAAAGGCATCTGTCAACAGAATCCGTTGAACCAGACTAAAGAAGATTTCATAGGTGAATGCACAGATGCCTTCTGGTTAATGGCAAAATGTCTCTCTAATTCCCACCTTTCAGATTGATTAACATCTGGTTTGAACCAACCAGATTAAGTGACAATCTCAGACCAATTATCACCTCTAAAATGCCACTCATTACGGAAAGCCTCAGTCCAAGCTCAGCGTTTTAGCAGCTGCTTCATTCTTGGGTTCTTTATCGTGACATTATCAGAATCAAAATAGACTGGTTTTCACTATTACAGATAAATGCCTTTATTTGGTCTAATGGTTCTGTTTTCTCCATTTTATTTATCTATCTTTTTTTTTTTTCTTCCAGCTCAACTATAACTAGTGCTGGATAGTTGAACAGTGTTTCCCAACCCTCTCCTGGAGGCACATCTTGCCAGTCAGGTTTTCAGGGTAGCCGAAATAAATATGCAAGAGGCAGATTTACAACCATTGGGGACAGTGGTGTGCAGGAAATTTTTAACAGGCTCTCTCTCCGGGCATAGCCAGCCCTGCAATTTGGGGGGGGGGGGGGGGGGGACGGGACACACATTACTCTCTCTCCTCCCTCCCCCCCCTATGCGGGCATGCTAGGCATACCTTTGCGAGCCCCATTAGCCAAATAAATGGACTACTGCCACTCCCGCTGCTTGTTTCTGGCTCTGAGCAGCATGCCAGGGATTTTCACGCATACTTGAGAGCAAGAAGTCTTGGCATGCTGCTCAGAGACAGAAACAAACAGCGGGGAGCAGCGGCAGTCCATTTATTCGGCTGGCGGGGCTCGGTATCCCTGCCAGCAAAGGTAAAGGAGTTCAGAGACACCAAGGGAGGCCCATCTCAAAGCTGGAGATTTGCCACTGCTATTCTGGAGACTGAAGGCCAATGAGTGAGTTTTTTTTCTTGTGGGCTCCAGCACTGTTTAAAACCAGTTCTGGCAGACGCACATTCCAATCAATAAATAGAAAATTGTTTTGCCACAGTCTCCTTGTCCATTTGGCACTTCCTTTCTCTTTATCACCATCTTCTCTCTGCATCCTTATCTATCTGATCCAGTATCACTACTGTCTTCCCACCATGATGAGCATCTCCCATCTCTGTGTTCCTATTCTTGCCCTATCAAACATATAAACGGCGAGTGACCGACTCACTCGCAAATGCGCAGTAGAGACATCCCTCTCTGTCCCGCCCCCGCGTCAATACGTGATGACGAGGGCGGGACAGAGAGGTAAACTGCGCCGCCGAGGTTGATACCGCTCCCCCCCCCCACCCGAGGTCGCCGCTACCATTACCCCCCCCCCCACACACACACACACCCGGCCCGGGCCCTCTCTCCGCTACTAAACTTACACATCCATTCGCCGGAACGCAGCACGCACATCAGCTGAGCTGCCGTCGGCCTTCCTTCCCTGCCTGTGTCCCGCCCTCGCTGACGTTACGTCACAGGAGGGCGGGACACAGGCAGAGAAGGAAGGGCCGACGGCAGCTCAGCTGATGTGCGTGCTGCGTTCCGGCGAATGGATGTGTAAGTTTAGTAGCGGAGAGAGAGAGGGCCCGGGCCGGGTGGAGGGATGGCGGCGACTCCGGGGGGGTGGGAACGGTAGCGGTGGAGATGAAATATATTATGCCGATAGGAAAGAAGTCAAACACACAGAAGTATGACAGAAAGGCATTAACAAATAAAACAGGACAATACAACTCAATAAGCTCTGCAGAAACAAAAACATGAGTCTTGAGGAGGGTTTTAAACTTAGGAAGGGAAAGGTCTGATCTTGGGGAGGGGGGTAAGTGGCTCCAAAATTTGGGGGCCAAAAGGACCATGTGCTTGATGTTTTAAGGAATACATACTTATATTTTTTTTCTTGTAGGCGTCCCAAGAGTTCCAATTATTATTGACCCCTGACACAGGCCTACAGAGACACCGAAACGCGGCCTGTGTCGGGTCTATTCATTAAAGGACTCTCGATTAGTCAATTCTTGGAGGCCCGTTTGTGCTTTTCCTTTTGCTGTTCTTGTTTGTGTACTCTTGAACCCTTTCTCTTCTGCTACGTGCTTTTAATGAAAACATGGCTCCTGCCCCCACCCCCAGGGCTGTACATGCTGGGAATTTTATTTCAATCTTCATCAGAGGGAGAATTCAATATAAAATCTTTAATTGCAGTAAGAGGGAAAGAAGGCTACTTGGAAAGAAACTGACAGGTAAATCCTTCAACAGGCCCAATGCCACTGCACACGCAGCATATCAAGGTTACTACCACAGACACTGCCCCGTTGCACACCTTACAAGCGGATCCTGTTTCCAACCTCAACACAGTCTGGCAACCCTGAAGGAGCAAACAAAAAATACAGCACCATGGGCCTTTAAAAATGGAACACAGTTCTTTAATGAATGAGCCTTGACAAAAAGACCCGACACGGGCCGTGTTTCAGTGACTAGCACCTGCGTCAGGGGTCACAGTGATGACGTGGAAAACTTGTGGAATAATTCGAACATATTCCTCTACAATATATTATTCCTTACCCCACGTCTCATATAGTAAAAGCTACAAAGCTTTTCATCCGTTTGGATACAGAAAGTGAAAAGTGCCTTGTTGCTTTGTACCTTGTACTATATGAGACGTGGGGTAAGGAATAATATATTGTAGAGGAATATATTCGAGTTATTCCCCAGGTTTTCCACGTCATCACTGTGACCCCTGACCGCAGGTGCTAGTCACCGAAACACGGCCCGTGCCGGGTCTTTTTGTCAAGGCTCAATCATTAAAGAACTGTGTTCCATTTTTAAAGGCCGGTGGTGCTGTTTTTTTTTGGTTTGGACTTTAGTTTGTACTTCGTTCCCTCTCTTTTGTTAAACCCTGAAGGAGCAAAACAGCTCCGTGGGAAAACAGAAGAAAAATCATTTGCATAGATTAAGTACAGGAAGAGAAATTATGTAAAGCTTGTTAACTCAGCATCGGTCACACATACTTGAGTTCATAATTCATAAAGCTACTTTTTTTTTTTTTTTTCAGCTTGGGAAACTTACCTGAGCAATTTGCAGCATCTCTGGGTTTAGTCTGTTCAAGTGAAAGACAAATTCCGCAAAACCAATTAATGCCAACTGAATTGTGAACATCTTCCGAAAGGTCCAGTAATCTGTTGCATTGGGGAACGTGTGCAACGCCCATTCCTTCAACATACTTCGGGGCACCATATTACTCTGAACTTCCTTCAGAATATCACGGAGGACCTAAAAATCAACCAAACACTCACTTGATAAATACAGGCAGGTGAGACACAGCAAAACCTGAAAAAAACTGAGCAAGGGTTAAGCTCCTGACGCAGATTAAAGAGGAAAGTTACTTTGTGCATGCAAAGAGGTTTCACTCCTTTGCTTTTGCCTACTGGATTTTCCAACTCGAAACAAAAATATATTAACGCTGGTAACTGGAGCTCAAAACCCAACAGATTAAAATGAAAGCACTTTTAGAAATAAATGCATGCTTTAAAAATAGTCCACCTGTCCGTTCCGTTTGAAAATGCCATTAAAGAAGTGATCTATTTTTAATTCTACTCCGCTGTTTGTTGAAGGTCATGGCTGGGCTAGTCCTGTGGTGACACAGCAGGAAAACTGCTTTCGGATGTGGAAACCTGGGAACCAATTCTTGACGAAGGCAGATAATGGGAATGAAGAACAGTGGCATTTATGGCCTGCAGAGGTGAGATGTGCTATCTGACAGGCTACAAAAATGGCCTTGCATTCACATCACTGCTCAACACGGCCCTAAATAGAAAAACTTCATGCGCTCATTTACAGAAAGAAAAGGAAGAAGGAAAGAATAGCAGGTGACTGAGCGGAAGGCATTTTCATCCTGTGTGTGCACGGGTGTCTTACAGATAGAACACACAGAGATATTATTTATTTGGTTTTAGGTCACATCTTTTTCAGTAGTAGCTTAAGGTGAGTTACAGTCAGGTACACTAGGTATATCCCTGTCCCTGGAAGGTTAACAATCTAAATGTGTACCTGAGGCAATGGAGGGTTAAGTGACTCGTCCAGGATCTCAAGGAGTAGCAGTGGGATTTGAACTGGGCTTCCTTGGTTGTCAGCCTGACGCTCTACCTCAATGTCCTTCAATGTAAGGCCCAGGGGCCAATGGCAGCCCCCACTATCTAAGTGTGTACCTGAGGTAATGGATGGTTAAGTGACTCGTCCAGGATCTCAAGGAGTAGCAGTGGGATTTGAACTGGGCTTCCTTGGTTGTCAGCCTGATGCTCTACCTCGATGTCCTTCAATGTAAGGCCCAGGGGCCAATGGCAGCCCCCACTATCTAAGTGTGTACCTGAGGCAATGGATGGTTAAGTGACTCGTCCAGGATCTCAAGGAGTAGCAGTGGGATTTGAACTGGGCTTCCTTAGTTGTCAGCCTGACGCTCTACCTCAATGTCCTTCAATGTAAGGCCCAGGGGACAATGGCAGCCCCCACTATCTAAGTGTGTACCTGAGGCAATGGATGGTTAAGTGACTCGTCCAGGATCTCAAGGAGTAGCAATGGGATTTGAACTGGGCTTCCTTGGTTGTCAGCCTGACGCTCTACCTCGATGTTCTTCAATGTAAGGCCCAGGGCCCAAATGGTAGCCCCCACTATCTAAGTGTGTACCTGAGGCAATGGATGGTTAAGTGACTCGTCCAGGATCTCAAGGAGTAGCAGTGGGATTTGAACTGGGCTTCCTTGGTTGTCAGCCTGACGCTCTACCTCAATGTCCTTCAATGTAAGGCCCAGGGGCCAATGGCAGCCCCCACTATCTAAGTGTGTACCTGAGGTAATGGATGGTTAAGTGACTCGTCCAGGATCTCAAGGAGTAGCAGTGGGATTTGAACTGGGCTTCCTTGGTTGTCAGCCTGATGCTCTACCTCGATGTCCTTCAATGTAAGGCCCAGGGGCCAATGGCAGCCCCCACTATCTAAGTGTGTACCTGAGGCAATGGATGGTTAAGTGACTCGTCCAGGATCTCAAGGAGTAGCAGTGGGATTTGAACTGGGCTTCCTTAGTTGTCAGCCTGACGCTCTACCTCAATGTCCTTCAATGTAAGGCCCAGGGGACAATGGCAGCCCCCACTATCTAAGTGTGTACCTGAGGCAATGGATGGTTAAGTGACTCGTCCAGGATCTCAAGGAGTAGCAATGGGATTTGAACTGGGCTTCCTTGGTTGTCAGCCTGACGCTCTACCTCGATGTTCTTCAATGTAAGGCCCAGGGCCCAAATGGTAGCCCCCACTATCTAAGTGTGTACCTGAGGCAATGGATGGTTAAGTGACTCGTCCAGGATCTCAAGGAGTAGCAGTGGGATTTGAACTGGGCTTCCTTGGTTGTCAGCCTGACGCTCTACCTCAATGTCCTTCAATGTAAGGCCCAGGGGCCAATGGCAGCCCCCACTATCTAAGTGTGTACCTGAGGCAATGGAGGGTTAAGTGACTCGTCCAGGATCTCAAGGAGTAGCAGTGGGATTTGAACTGGGCTTCCTTGGTTGTCAGCCTGACGCTCTACCTCAATGTCCTTCAATGTAAGGCCCAGGGGCCAATGGCAGCCCCCACTATCTAAGTGTGTACCTGAGGCAATGGATGGTTAAGTGACTCGTCCAGGATCTCAAGGAGTAGCAGTGGGATTTGAACTGGGCTTCCTTGGTTGTCAGCCTGATGCTCTACCTCGGTGTTCTTCAATGTAAGGCCCAGGGGCCAATGGCAGCCCCCAGAGACCTCTGGGATAGCCCCCAGTGTCTTTCTGTTTTTCTTTTTCTGATACTTTGCCTCTCTACTCAGGCTCAGGACAGAAAGGGGAAGTGGATGGTAAGGGGGGGGGGGGGGGGGCAGAGCCGCATGCTTGAAGGACATGGCATATAGGTTTGGACGGCTTCCTAGAGGAAAAGTCTATAGACCATTATTAAAATAGACTTGGGGAAACGCCACTGCTTATTTCTGGGATAAGCAGCATAAAACGTTTTGTATTTTTGTGGGATCTTGTCAGGTAGTTGTGACCTGGATTGGCCACTGTTGGAAACAGGATGCTGGGCTTGATGGACCTTTGGTCTGTCCTAGTATGGCAATACTTATGTACTTATCTCAATAGATAAAGGACAATGCATTTTGGAAATACTTACCTCGAGGATATCCCCCAATGAAGTTTGAAGGTGGGCTTGTGGGGACGGATGTCAGTGACACTGGTCAGCAGTGTCCTGGTCCCACATGGGATATTTGGCAGCTCTTCTTCAGCTCATTAGAATCCATCGTGGCCCCAGCTTAAAAATTAATAAAGGCCGTTGCTCTACCTACTAGGCTCCTCCTCCATCAGTTAACTATCAGAATAAGATACTTAGCTCTTTGTATCTATCTGGTCAGGGACATCCCAAATGTCATCTTTTTAGCTGAAGAGATTAATAAATAAAACTTTTATGGGATGAATAAAGAGAATGCATATATGTCAGGAGGAGCAGGATGCGATCTACACGGAGATAAGGTAAGGCAGTGGTTCCCAAACCTGATCCTGGAGGCACCCCAGCCAGTCAGGTTTCAGGATATTCACAATGAATAACATAGTAACATAGTAGATGACTGCAGAAAAAGACCTGCACGGTCCATCCAGTCTGCCCAAAAAGACAACTCATGTGTGCTACTTTTGTGTATACCCTACTTTGATTTGTACCTGTGCTCTTCAGGGCACAGACTGTATAAGTCTGCCCAGCAGTAGCCCCGCCTCCCAACCACCGGCTCTGGCACAGACCGTATAAGTCTGCCCAGCACTATCCCCGCCTCCCACCACCGGCTCTGGCACAGACCGTACAAGTCTGCCCAGCGCTATCTCTGCCTCCCAACCTCCAGTCCCGCCTCCCACCACTGGCTCTGGCACAGACCGTATAAGTCTGCCCCGCACTATCCCCGCCTCACAACCTCCAGCCCCGCCTCCCACTACCGGCTCTGCTATCCAATCTCGGTTAAGCTCCTGAGGATCCTTTCCTTCTGAACAGGATTCCTTTATGTTTATCCCACGCATGTTTGAATTCCGTTACCGTTTTCATCTCCACCACCTCCCGCAGGAGGGCATTCCAAGCATCCACCACTCTCTCCGTGAATAATCATGAGAGAGTTTTGCACGCACTGTCTCCACTGCGTGCAAATCTCTCATGAATATTTATTATGGATGTCTTGAAAACCTGACTGGCTGGAGTGCCTCCAGGACCAGATTTGGGAACCATTCAGGTAAGGAAATGGTTTGCCGATAAATCAAAGGTTGGAAAACAGACTTTATTCTCTTTGCGTGATAGATGTGCTTGATAACACTCTGCTGATCTGTATAATCACAAACAAGAAAAGCCTAAAATCTACTCTACCCCAACAAACACTCATTATGGACAATAATAACAGCACTGCAAAAGTCTGCGGAAAGACAGATGTCAGAAGGCTGTTCAAAAATGACATTTTTTTATTTTTCCAGACAACCGTTTATCCTTCCAAAAAATGAGCAGTGCTACAGAGTAATGCAGTACGTTCACTTTTGGCACTTCAACAAAACTGATTTATGACCGTGTTTAAGTAGACAACTACTAGAATGTTGCCATAAGTCCAGGAAAAACTACAATCTTTTGTAGACTGCGATACTTTTACTGGACTAACGAGAGTTGGAGGAACTCTTGAGATTGCGAGGTAGTCGTCTGAAGGAGGGATCTCTCTCTGGTCTTAAATCTGATGTACTACATCAACAGACAAATAAAAGATACGGACTATCCAGCCTGGAATTATTTTCAGCCTATCATCCAAATCTGGGATGAAAATCTGCGAGTGTTAAAAACCAACACATGAAGATCATATTGTTATATAGAAACATAACATAGAAAAATGACGGCAGGTAAAGGCCATATGACCCATCCAGTCTGCCCATCCTCTGTAACCCCTAATACTTTCTGTTCCTAAGCGATCCCACATGCTTATCCCATGCCTTTTTAAATTCTTGACTCCACCACCTCCACCGGGAGGCCATTCCATGCCTCCACCACCCTTTCTGTGAAATAGTACTTCCTTAGGTTACTCCTAAGCCTATTCCCTCTTAACTTGTCATATGCCCCCTCATTCCAGATCTCTCCTTCATTTGAAAAAGGCTCTCTTCCTGTACATAAATGCCCTTGAGATATTTAAACGATTCTATCATGTCTCCTCTCTCCCTCCTCTCTTCCAGCGTATACACGTTGAGGTTCATAAGCCTGTCCCTATAATTTTTGCATTCAAGACCGCTTACTAATTTCGTAGCCGCCCTCTGGACCGACTCCATCCTGTTTATATCTTTCACGAAAGATATCCTGCAAACTAGGGCTGAACTTTGATTAAACTTTTCAATCACAATTAAAGGTATTTTCTTTCATCATTTCCTACTGTAGCTCCTTGTGTCTCTGAGCGAGTCACTTAACCCTCCACTGTCCCAGGTACAAAATAAGTACCTGTATGTAATATGTAAAAACCGCTTTG
Organism: Microcaecilia unicolor; assembly: GCF_901765095.1. NCBI lineage: Eukaryota > Metazoa > Chordata > Amphibia > Gymnophiona > Siphonopidae > Microcaecilia > Microcaecilia unicolor. The sequence goes on from NC_044038.1 coordinate 24,949,212, forward strand.
ATTGTAACTAACAAAACGGAGATATATCAAACCTCATCCCCCTCCCCTTTCCTCAAGGACTGATAATCTGTTTCTCTCCCACACCCAGATCCAACATGTCTCCCTTTCTCTTCCTTCCCCCAGGTACATTCTCTATTACTCTCTCCACCCCTCCCCTCCATCCCCATGAACAGCAATACAAACTTAAGCTCTTCTCATGGATGCTGGAGGTTACTGCCTAGGACATAGCTTCCACTGGTGGCCCCTCAAGTTCTGCAACTCACTCTCTTCCCCTACATCTGCACCCCCCAAACCCATCCCCCCACTGGTATACCTTAAAGGTGGTCTTCTGTTGGTCCCCAGCAGTGGCAGGTTTGCACACAGGCTGCTTGCTGCCTGTTTCTGCATAGGTGGGACAGGTCAGAGTGAAAGCTTTGGACCAGGCCGCAAGCAGCATTTGTACAATGCTACTTCTGCCAGGGACCAACAGAAGACCCCCTTTTAAGGTAGACTGGGGAGGAGGGGGGGTGTGATGTTAACTCATAGGTGGAGGGGGGAAAGATGCCAGATTGTGCCTAGGACAGGAATTGGAAGTGGAAGAGAAGTTAAAAGGAGACAGAAGCCGCCGCAACATGGTAAATGATTTTAAAAATCATGATTAATAATTACTGTATTAATCACAGCGTTAACTACAGGGTCTACTACTACTTATCATTTCTATGGTGCTACTAGACGTACGCAGCGCTGTACACTTGAACATGACGAGAGAGTCCCTGCTCGATAGAGCTTACAATCTAACTAGGACAGACAAACAGGACAAACAGTTCTACTGTAATCACACAAGAAAGTAAGCAAATTGAACAGATGAAAGAAACGAAAGCTCCTTCCCACCACTGGTCAAGTACAAGGATATTCGGCACCCTAAGTAAACCTCTTCTGTCCCTGTCACGACCCACCTCACAGCAGCTCATGAAGATTTTAGGAATGGCATTAAAAAAAAAAAAACAATTCCCTCCCTCCCCCAGAGGCCTTACCAGAGTGCTTCCCACCCCCCCCCCACCCCCACTGCAGCTTGGCCTCTGTGCCCAGCAGGAGGAAGGTCACTTAACATATCCGTTTTCTCAGCCATGTGGGACTAGGTTTGTGGTATGGGCTGTAAGGTTATGGGATCTCCTTGCTGACTGACCTTGTGACACACAGGAAACTGCACTAGTATATCTACCCCACCCCCACCTGTTCAGAGAACTGAACCGCTGAGGGGGGGGGGGGGGGATTTAAAATATGTCTCTGCTGATTTTTTTTGCCACCCCTAGAATCATAACACTCTAGGTGACTACTGGAAACTCCAGCCTTGACCCTCTCAAAAATCCCTAGACAATTAGGCTGGGGTTTTAAATCTCTCTACATAAAAGGCAACACCATCGTTCTATGAAGCCTCCAGCCGGAAGTGTGAAGGGGGCGAGATATCCGGTTTCCCTATGAGTGTCTGCCCCGCCCTCTCTGTAACACAGTCAGTGAAGCTGGCTCTGTAACAGTGAAGGACTCAGAGGGGGGAGGGGAGAGAGGCCAGAGGGCAGGGACACACACACTCCCACATGCACACAGAAGAAAACATTGCTAGCCCCCGTTTCATTTGCATCAGAAACGGGGCTTTTTTACTAGTATATATATATTTTTTGTTATTCATGACTAAGAGCCATCCTACACAATACCAAGTTCTCTTTTGTCTTGAAGGACGGTACTGGAAAATATCTACCTGGCTTTGCTACCACAGTTCCGAGCTGTGAAACAGCGAGTGTAATGCTGCTCTTTGGAGCTACACATCTTAAACAAAGAGGCTGGAAAGGGGGGTGGGGGGGGGGGGGGGGGGGGAGTAGAGCATCACAAGGTCTCTCTCTCTCTTTATATAAATATATAGAAATAGAAACATTCCCGCAAGTCTTTCAGAAATCAATTTTTAGAAAGGGACTCATCCCTCCTCCTCTTAACAGATCAGGCAGGTATTGTGCTTGCTATCCTCACTCCCTGGGCGGTAAACATTACAGTGTCACATCAGGCCTGACTGCGTTCACAACAAAGCCCTGTCACGCTGTGCCTTATTGCTTAAATAGAGAACGCATGAATTATAGATGCCACTTCTTCAGGAGTTTGTCAAAATTATATTAATGTGCTCGTTTTCTAATTGAGGGAGAAGGGAAAGGAAATCTGAGCCTTAGAGAAGACCCCTGCGTGTGACTACAGAATTCGAATGGAATATATACTCATATCACCCCTCTCCTCAGGTCACTTCACTGGCTTCCAATCAGACACCGCATTCAGTTCAAGCTTCTCCTTCTTACCTACAAATGCACTCAGTCTGCTGCCCCTCACTACCTTTCTCCCCTCATCTCCCCTTACGTTCCCGCCCGAAACCTCCTTTCACAAGACAAATCCCTCCTCTCATTACCCTTCTCCACCACCGCCAACTCCAGGCTCCGCTCATTCTGCCTCGCCTCACCCTATGCTTGGAACAACCTTCCCGAGCCCTTACGCCAAGCCCCTGCTTAAAGCCCACCTCTTCAATGCTGCGTTCGGCACCTAACTCTTTCAGGAAATCCAGACTGCCTCAATTTGACTGCCCCTATCAGACTGATTGCTCACGTGTCCTTTAGATTGTAAGCTCTTTGAGCAGGGACTGTCCTTCTATGTTAAATTGTACAGCGCTGCGTAACTCTAGTAGCGCTTTAGAAATGTTAAGTAGTAGTAGTAGTAATATATGCATACGCGGTAGATTATTAATTCAAATACAGATCTTCCAACAAAATGAAGTCTTCTTGTTAAACAATATTTTTAATGCATTCAATGAACGCAAGGAAGCATATGGTAATCCCATTTCAAACTGCACTTGTTAACACACAGTTAGTAGGTCATACAACAAGATTCAGTGGTTAGAATTTCACAGTGACTAACGAGAGATCCTAGGAGCAAGTTTCTTCTCTCCCATTGACAGTGTGTGACCATGGACATTTCACTTTATATGCATACACCTATCGGTAGCAGTGGAAAACATTTTCGCTTAGTTTAGCTTTCCTGGTGAACAGGTTTTTTTTGTCTACCAGCTTCTGTTTGCTATTTTGAGGTTCCAGTTCAATCAAAACAATCCTCTTTAGGGCAATGACAGAATAAGCCTTTATTTACATAGAAAAAAAATGCAGACAGATGAAGACCATATGGCCTATCCAGTCTGCCCCAGCCATGCCATCTACTCTTTCTCTATCACTCCTCTAGAGATCTTACATACTTGTCCCAAGCTCTCTTGAATCCAGATACTGTTTTCATCTTTACCGCTTCCACCAGGAAGCCGTTCCACGAATTCACCACCCTTTTTGTGAAGAAGTATTTCCTCAGGTTACGTCTGAATCTATCCCTTTCACCTTCATCCTATGCCTCCTTGTTCTCCAGAGCTTCCTTTCAATTGAAAGATACTCGCTTCCAGTGCATTTATGCCACATAGGTATTTAAATGTCTCTATCATATCTTCCAAAAAAAATACATATTGAGATCAGTTCCGATATGCTTTATGACGAAGATCATTGACAATTTTAGTAGCCACCCTCTGGACCGACTCCATCCTGTTTATATCTTTTTGAAGGTGTGGTCTCCAGAATTGTACACAATATTTTAAATGATAGCTCACCAGAGTCTTATACAGGGGAACATCACCTCCTTTTTCCTACTGGTCATTCCTCTCCCTATGCACTCAAGCATCCTTCTAGCTTTTGCCGTCACCTTTTTCTACTCAATACAATCACACCCAAGTCCCGCTCCCCTATCGTACACAAAAGTTCTTCATCTCCTAAACTGTACCATTTCCTCAGGTTTTTGCTGCCCAAATGCATGACCCTGCATTTTCTTTTTGTATTAAATTTATTAAATTTAAGTTGCCAAATTCCAAACCGTTCCTCTAGCGTTGCTAAATTCTTCCTCATGTTATCCACTGCATCAGGGGTGTCTACCCTATCAGGCAGCCCTTCAGCAATATCGCTTACAAAAATGTTAAAAAGAACCAGCCCAAGAACTGAACCTTGCGGCACACCACTGGTAACATCTTTGATGTTTCCTCAGAATGAGCTCCATTTATCACTGTCACCTTCCACTCAACCAGTTCCTAACCCGGTCAGTCACTTTAGGGCCCACTCATTTTACCAAAGCCTTTGACACGGTTCCACACAGACGACTATTAAATAAGTTAATAGCCGTCTATGTGGAACTGTGCCAAAGGCTTTGCTAAACTCTAATATACACATCTAGCATTCTCCCCCGATCCAACTCTCTGGTCGCCCAGTCAAAGAAATCAATCAGATTTGTCTGACAAGACCTGCATCTAGTGAATCCATGTAGCCACGGGTCCTGTAATCCATTGGATTCCAAAAACTTTACTATTCTCTGTTTTAAAAGCGTTTCCATTAATTTACTTATCACAGAAGTCAGACTTATGGCCTGGAGAGGGACCACAATTGCTCTTCTTCGGTCCTCTGGAACCTCTCTAGAAAAGCATCGAAAAGGTCAGCCAGCGGAGCCGCTAGAACTTCCCCAAGTTCCTTCAGTACCCTCGGATGTACGCCATCCAGCCCCAGTACTTTGTCCACCTTTAGGTTAGGCAGCTCCTCATGAGCACGGTCCTCTGAAAATTGTTCAAGGAATACCACCCCTCCATTCCTATTTGTGTTTGACTTCTGCTGTCCTGTTTTCGGCCCTTCAGTTATCAACACAGAACAGACATATTTGTTAACAATTCCGCCTTCTCTTTATCAGCTTCTACATATTCCTCCCCCTCATGAGTCTCAGAATGCAACTTTGCACTTCCTCCTATCATTAAAATATCTAAAAAATGTCTCGTCACCCGATTTTACCATGTTGGCTATTTTTTCTTCCATTTGCATCTTTGCTTTCCTGACTACTCTACCAGCTTCTCTTAGCCTTTCCAGATATTGTCACCTATCTTCCTCTTTCTGCGACCTCTTGTTTATAAAGGCTAAGGAATGGATCCTCAGAAGCTTAGCCGAGATTGGGTGGCAGAGCCTGTGGTGGGAGGCGGGGCTAGTGCTGGGCAGACTTCTACGGTCTGTGCCCTGAAAATGGCAGAAACAAATCAAGGTCAGGTATACACAAAAAGTAGCACATATGAGTTTATCCTGTTGGGCAGACTGGATGGACCGTGCAGGTCTTTTTCTGCCGTCATCTACTATGTTACTAACCTCTTTTTCCTTACCTTTTCAGCTACTACGTTTGAGAATCAAAGCGGCCTCCTTTTCCTCTTACTTTTATTTACTTTCCTTACAAAAAGGTTTGTTGCCCTTACAATAGCTCCTTTCAATTTTGCCCACTGCTTTCCAACTTCTTCTATATGTTCCCCATCCAGAAAGCAATTCCTTGAGGTAATCCCCCCATCATAATAAAGTTATGGTTTTTTTTTTAAGTCTAGAACCTTCGCTTTTGAATGAATTCTCTCCATACCTATCTTAATATTAAACCACACCATCTGGTGATCACTGGATGCCAGATGATCATCTGCTGTAACTTCAGAAACGCCGTCCCCGTTAGAAAGCTCTAAGTCCAGTATGGCCTCATCCCGCATGCGTTCCATTACCAACTGCTGCAGTAGTTCCCCCTGTAGAGAATCCAGGATCTCTCTTGCTTCTAAAAGACCCTACAACTTCTTGAGATGTTTCTCTTACTTTTAGAACCTTCTCTAGCCAGCCACTACAGCGACGGTCTTTGGATGGGCACCACAAGCCTTGATTCCCACTAGAGGCCAGTGGGTGTCATCATTGAGCAGTACCTAGGACTCTTCTTCCCCACCTCCACAAAACCACCAGCCCTGGCTGGATTAGAGAATGAAAGCCAGACTCTGGAATCAAACCAAGCTCTTCCATACAGCAGCGCATGGTACTTGCTGCTCACTGGTTGCATGTTGCCTAATAAAGTACAGATTCCCGGCTGCATGTCATACCTGTGGCAAATGAGAGCAGATCTCTCCTTGCCTTTATTTATTTATTATGACATTTCTACCCCGCATTTTCCCAAGAAAGCTCAGGTTCAATGCGGCTTACATGCACGGAGATGCCCCAGCATACACGTCAGAGCTGATAGACTTACCACCCAGGAATGCCAAAAGATCATCCCGCACATTCCTTAATCTTCACTTCCCCAATTGCAAAGGTTTAAAATACAAACTAACGCATGCGTCAAACCTTTCCTACCTGAGTGCACAGTTATGGAACGCACTGCCACGCAACTCAAAAACGATTCACGAACTAACTAATTTTCACAAACTTCTGAAGAACCATCTCTTTAACAAAGCATACCAAAAAGATCAACAAATGTAAATGTACTCATCTCCTCCTATATATATTCAGAGCTGTTCTTATAATATCTGCTTGTTTTTATCTCTACTATGCCATATAAAGTCTTCTATGTAACATAAGTATCTATTTTCTTATCTACTTCCACCAAGCATGAGATATTGTAAGCCACATTGAGCTGCAAAAAGGTGGGAAAATGTGGGATACAAATGCACTTAATAAATAAATAAATTAAGAAGCATTAGAAGACAATTAATATTAATACAAGTATATTAATTACAACTATTAAATATTAATATTAATTCTTTTCATATTAGCTGAACACAGATATAAAGAAGTGGGCTTTAAGTAAACTTCTAAACGACATATAATCAACTGAGTGTCTGATATACTTGGGTAATGAGTTCCAGAGTTTGGTACTTTGGTAAGAAAAATTAGCATTATGGATAATTTTGTAGGTTAAGTTTTTACAACTTGGGAAATGTAATATGAGATGTTCTCTAGATGAGGTGGCATTTTTTGGTGATAACTTTATGAGATCTATCACCATATTAAATCTGATGAACAAGAATACAGAGCTTAAATGAAATTCTTTCACTGATAGGTAACCAATGTAGATCCTTAAGAAGACGAGATGCTTTAACGTAACACAGTGATCTATATAGAAGGCGTGTTTTGTGCAGTTTGTAGTTTTCTTAGGAGACTCCGCTTAATACCTGCAAAAATTGAATTGCAATAGTCAAATTTAGTTAAGACTAACGGCTGAACTAAAGTGTGAAAGGCTGATCTTGAAAACAATAGTCTTAATCTTTTAAGTTTCCACAATGAATTAAAGACACTCAAAACTACTTTCCAACCAGTAGCCTGAAAAATGACCCAGTCAACAGGTCCAGGACAAGTAAAGACAGTCTTTTACTAAGCAAAGAAAGCATACACTAACTGCCTCCCTCTGTGAAAGAACAAATGAAGAATGGTGTTTTTAAAGTCCTCGAGACAATGGCTCCAACCTTATTAATCACAGATTCCGTACCTGATGGCTGGCTTGAGTCCCTCGTGCTTGGACTGTGGCCAGCCTGTCATAGTAGCGAGAAATAGGGTTGTCGTGCTCAATTCCTTTCTTGGCACAGCGCTGTTTATAGATCTCCACCAGGGAAAGGGATGAGGGATTGTCCTCCACCAGACGCATCTGAGGTGACACTGCCACTACACGAGGGACTGGGAAATATTTCAGGCCAGAGAAAAGAAATAGTAAGGAAAAAAAAAAAAAAAAAAAGAATACAATAGATTAATGCCATTAACGCAATTTCAAAATGCTGCAAGAAACTGATGAACTACGGGTGCGAGTATCAGCCCCTAAACGCTGTTCAGAAAACAGGAGTGTGAAAAGAAGTTAATTTCCTTTGTGGTGAAATTTAAGAACCCGGTAGAATGAAAGAAGCCTTCTTTTAAGCAATCAGGGATGGCATACATTTATACATTTCGTTGCAAATCATGACAAGAAACACAGTGATTGAGTGTGGAGTGAAATGTTGTTTTTTTTTTTTTTTTTTTTTTTAAATCAGTTTAACTTTTCTGTTATTGTAAAACACTTCAAGTGATCATAATGAGCTATGTAGGCGATATATAAAAATTTTCATGAATATATATATACAGACATATATACAGAATATCAGAAAAGGAGGCATTTTACTGCCTTCATAAACCACAGCAATTTAGACTGGTGAGCGGCTTGGCAAACAAAAACCTTATTTTAACGGTTCTCCCTCCTCCACAGACTCTGTCCTGTAAAGAGGCATGGATATGCTACATCAGAAATGGATATCCCCCCTGTACATATACATTTCTCTCACAACTGAGTATAGCAGGGGTGGGCTAACTACAGCCCACAAGCCAGACCTGGATCACTGACACAAAATGTTTGGCCCACCACCTGGTATCAATAAAAAAAAAGGAAGTGTAAACGGCTCGTAAAATCCCTCACCCTCTATGTCATCATCCTTTTGACCAGCTGGTCTATTTTTAACGATGTGCTTATTTATACGTACTGGATCAGAAGGGCGGTGTTTTAGAGGCTGTGGTGGGATCTGCATCAATAGCAGTCTACAAGTACAGCAGGTGATGAGCTAAAGGAGGTGATGCTAGGTATTGCAGGGCATGAGGACTTTATCAGACATCATGACTTGGGGGGGGGGGGGGGGGGGGAGGTGAAAGGGTCCTGCTCACCTGCTACTCAGGCCACACTACACCTGGTCCCTCAAATCCAGTCACAACTTCCAATGTGGCTCTTGGAGCAAAATATTTGCTCACCCTTGGGCTATCGGTTTGCAAAATCCATTCTGAATTTTGTATTCAAAAGCTGTCCTAATTTCAACCACTTATCTAAGCAGCACCCGACTTGAGTATCAGCCAGGACCCGCATAGCTACTGAAATCTGTGAGCCCCCTCCAGCCCCCCTTCCTTTCCCCTCTCCATGGTACTGCAAGTACTCCACTTGCATCCCCCCACCCCCCTCCCCGTCTTGGTAGGGGCTCTTCAGATATACCTTCAATGCCTAGTGGTCTAGTGGGGGCAGCAGTGAACCTCTAGCAGCGGCTTCCTCAATATGGCTCGTGGTACTACCAGCAACCACTTGGCAGTGGAGCTACAAGTTGCATGTCATAAAGGAATAGGTGTGAGTCAGTCATAGTAACATAGTAGATGATGGCAGAAAAAGACCTGTACGGTCCATCCAGTCTGCCCAACAAGATAAACTCATATATGCTACTTTTTGTGTATACCTGACCTTGATTTGTATCTGCCATTTTCAGGGCAAAGACCGTAGAAGTCTGCCCAGCACTAGCCCCGCCTCCCACCACAGGCTCTGCCACCCAATCTCGGCTAAGCTTCTGATGATCCATTCCTTCTGAACAGGATTCCTTTATGTTTATCCCATGCATTTTTGAATTTGGTTACAGTTTTCATCTCCACCATCTCCCGTGGGAGGGCATTCCAAGTATCCACCACTCTCTCCGTGAAAAAATACTTCCTGACATTTTTCTTGTCTGCCCCCTTTCAATCTCATTTCATGTCCTCTAGTTCTCCCGCCTTCCCATCTACGGAAAAGGTTCGTTTGCGGATTAATACCTTTCAAATATTTGAATGTCTGTATCATATCACCCCTGTTTCTCCTTTCCTCCAGGGTATAACTGTTTTAGATCATTTCAAGAACTCACTGATCTGAAGTTATCTAGGCTGGCAGAAGATACTGAGATGCTTATCCATCAGAACCACATTGGACTGCATGGAGCTGGAGTCATCAGAGGCAACAGTGACACTGTCACTTTTCTAGGCCCCACAAAAATGCCGGGTCTTCCCAAGAGTCCTACTGGTTTTCAAGGAAGGTTGCTTTCTCAGAGTGTACTGCTGGGAAGCTGGGGGCAACCTGCACGCCTTTTGGAGGTCATGCAACTCCTGTACTCCGAGATACCCGTCCTATATCATTGTGCTACAGCCAGTGATCTCTATCTCCACCTGCTGGTTGAGTGACAAATCCTACTAGTTTCTGGATTCATCTGCTGCTGATCATAAGGAAACACAAATGCTCTGCTTATCACTTATAATACGCACGCTCACATACAAACTCTCATGTCCACCTTGCCATACTAGTGAGGTTTGAGGAAGACAGAGAAAGCTGGATGTATTGAGTGGTGGGGAAGGTGCTTGAAGACAGAGAGAGAGAGAGAGAGAGAGAGAGAGAAGGGCCAATAGACAGACTGCAGATAAAACAGACGTTGCTGGTAGTCTCAGGAAATGAGACTGTCGGTGCTTCAAGCACAACAGCTCTATCAGTCTGTTGACGAAGAGGTTTGTGGTTGAATCTGCTGGTGCCTTAATGGCACTGGCTCTCAATCCTGCTTTTCTTTCTTCTTTTTAAGTGAAAAGTATCTTGGATAATCAAACATACATTTTCAATCATGCAATCATTTTCTGAATTAACACATTAATGTGCTTAGCAAATTGTACTTTCTCAGTTTTATTTCACCTACCCATTCACTTAATAATAACATGACTGCCAGGTTTAAAATATCACTTAAAATTCAGAAAATGTTTGCACAGAATCTGCCATTTTGGAATGTTAGTCTCTCATGCAATTATGTTTGTTTCCAGAGAAAATACAGTAGTTGTACTTAAGTTTCTAAAACTTTTCCGTTTTCTTATATACAGGGAAGTAAATGGTACACCATTACTCACCCAGAACGTTACCTAACACAGCAATCTGAATTTTTTTTACATTGAGGGGTTGGTAGGGGTCCAGTTACATAAGAACAGCCATACTGGGTCAAACCAATGGTTCCATCTAGCCCAGTATTCTGCTTCCAACAGTGGCAAATCCAGGTCACAAGTACCTGGCAGAATCCCAAACAGTAGCAACATTCCATGTAGAACCCCAAAGAGTAGCAACATTCCATTTAGAACCTCAAAGAGTAGCAACATTCCATGTAGAACCCCAAAGAGTAGCAACATTCCAAGCTACCAATCCCAGGACAAGCAGTGGCTTCCCCCATGTCCATCTCAACAACTGACTCTGGACTTTTCCTCCAGGAACTTGTCCAAACCTTTTTTTTTAAACCCAGATACGCTAACCAGTGTTAACACATCCTCCGGCAATGAGTTCTGGAGCTTAGCTATTCTTTAAGTGAAAAATATTTCCTCCTATTTTGTTTTTAAAGTATTTCCATGTAATTTCATCGAGTGTCCCCTGGTCCTTGTACTCCCTTTTATTGTGAACTGTGGTCAAGCGCAAATACAAATCTGAAGGTTATTTTGTTCAAGGGGTAGTACACAATATTCTAAACCATTATCAAAGAGACTGAAAAGAAACACCCAGTACCTGTGAAAAATAAATGCCTCTTTGTGGTTTCTTTTCTTTTTTCTAAACAGGGGTTCAGAAGGCGAAGGAGCTGTAAAACCCGCTCCTCCCTCCGTGACTCTGTCAGGCAAGCGTCGTTCATGACAAGGTAGGGATAAATCTTTCCATTATGGCCTCGGATGTAGAGCCTTCTCGCAGCAGTGTTGTGCTTCTGTACAATCTCTACTCGAGGCATAAATCTATTGAGAGAAGAAGAAATGAGAGATAAAAGCAGCCAAGCCTTCAAAGTCTAAGGTTTCATTTCTCTTCTCACATGAAAGCATGGCCTATTTTAAAGGAAGCACTAGACAGGTAACAAAAGCTGATCCAGTTAGACACTGAGACTCTGAAGACTGATTGGCTTTACGGGCAGCAAAATTGCTGAAAACAAGATTCAATGGAAATAAAATTCCATCTCTGAGTCTTATATACAATAATATTTTGTTAACTGAATCGAGAAAGGTACTATCCAGTCTGCAAGGCTATAAAGAATACCATAAAATTCCATGACTTAGATAATACAGTACACCAGCTTTCTATAAAGCCGTAAAACTGTCTGTCCAGTCTACAATAAGACAAAATGCTACTTCGCTGCATGCCACAGATAAACTGAATATTTCTGCACCTGCATATCAGTGAAAAGAAAACAGTAACTGGAAATTTAGCAAAAAAATACATGATAAATCATAAGTAAATCTAGAACATAAAGGTGAAAAATTAAGAGATACAGACCAATCCATAAAATGCTCATAAAAACGCTGCGCCATTCAATAATTAGGAAGATGAATCTCTTTGTATCTTGCTAAAAGCTACAGAACCAGTTATCGTGGAAAACCCCATGAAAGTATCGTGCAATGTCGGTATTTGTCTTGATCAGTCACCCAGTGAACATGGACCATAGGTTTTTCATGCAATCCATACTCAGATTTTGCAGCATCCTCACCACCTGGAGGTGCTCAGAGCAGTCGCTGATCCGGACAGGAAGTAACATCAGAGGGGGCAGGGAACCGGCAGAGCCAACAGCCACGCGACTGCTCCGTGCACCCCCTTGCTGCCTGCAGCTATGGGGGGGGGGGGGGGGGGGGGAGCGGCGACCTGCCCCGGGGACAAATGAGTGTTTAGGGCTATCTGCTCATTTTCAGTGGCACTTAAGCAATTATCTCCGCTGACTATTTGGGGGCAGAGTCCAGACTCATAAACACTTAACCACACAGGGTAACCGTATAAATGGGACCACATAAAGGTCAGTCCTATCTTTATGTGGCAACCCACGGCCAGTTCAGTTCTGAATATCAATTTAACCGGCCATGTGTTAGTTGGCGCCACAAACCAGATATTCAGTGCTGAAGCCTGATCACGGTCCAGCACGATCCAGGAATAACGCCGTCGACAGTCAGAAAAAACACTCAACAATTCCCTCTGCAGCTCAGTGTGACCCTGGGCAATTGCCCCAGGTACAATATATAACTTACAGGGACTTTTACAAAGCGGCAGCAAGTCCAATGTGGCCGGCGGCGGAGCACGTGCCATTTCTGGCGCTCTAGGAATTTTTTTCCCCCCCCTAGCACAGCGCTAACCCAGTGGTAACTGGGCATCACTATGCGTTGCCCATTTATCACTGGGTTACCGTGGGAGCCCTTATCGCCACCTCAATGGGTGACGGTAAGAGCTCCCCGCCCCACGGAATAAATTATCTTACCGCGTGGTCATTTTGGGGGGAAGGAAATTTTACCGGCTGCAGGGCCCTTTTTTCCCACAGTTTAGTAAAAGGACCCCTTAGATTATGAGTTAAGGACAGTGCAAAGTACCTGTAACAGAAATTGTAAACTATATGGAGGGGCATAATCAAACGGGACCTGCCATACCCGACCGCATTATCGAAACAAGATGGCCGGCCATCTTTTGTTTCGATAATACGGTCGGGGCCGGCCAAATCTCAATGTTTAGCCCGGCGTTAGAGATGGCCGCCACTGGTTTTTGCCGATAATGGAAACTAATGGCAGCCATCTCAAACCCAGCCAAATCCAAGCCCTTTGGTCGTGGGAGGAGTCAGCATTTATAGTGCAGTGGTCCCCCTGACATGCCTGGACACCAACCGGGCACTACAGTGGACTTCACAAATTGGTCCCAAGTGCATAGCTCCCTTACCTTGGGTGCTGAGCCCCCCAAAACCCACTACCCACAACTGTACAACACTACCATAGCCCTTAAAGGGTAATGGGGGGCAGCTACATGTGGGTACAGTGGGTTTCGGGTGGGTTTTGGAGGGCTCCCATTTACCACCACAAGTGTAACAGGTGTGGGGGGGGGGGGGGGGGGATGGGCCTGGGTCTGCCTGCCTGAAGTGCACTGCAGTACCCACTAAAACTGCTCCAGGGACCTGCATAGTGCTGTGATGGAGCTGGGTATGACATTTGAGCCTGGCACAAAAATGTTAAAATTTTTTTTTTTTGGGTGGGAGGGGGTTGGTGACCACTGGGGGAGTAAGGGGAGGTGATCTCCGATTCTCTCCGGTGGTCATCTGGTCAGTTGGGGCACTATTTTGCGGCTTGATCCTAAAAACGAAAGGACCAAGTGAAGCCGGCCAAGTGCTCGTCAGAATCGTCCTTCTTTTTTCAATTACTAACCACGCCCCCGTCCCGCCTTCGGTACCCTGCTGACACGCCCCCTTTAACTTCGGCCGGCCCTGCGACGGAAAGCAGTTGAAGCTGGCCAAAATCAGCTTTTGATTATACCGATTTGGCCGATTTTAGTAGATGGCTGGCCATCTCCCGATTTATGTCGGAAGATGGCCGGCCTTCTCCGAAAATAAGCAAGACAGTCACCTCAGTATATCAAGCGCAGAAAATAAAATAGTAAATAAATATTTTAAAAACCGTATAATTTCCGACAATATAGCCTGCGTTGGCACCCAACTCCTGTCTCCCACTGAGAAGTTTACCTTGCAATTTTGATGTAGTAGTGAGTCGGCTTTGGCATGAGGAACTCTCCAGGGATCTCCACTTCGGCTGTCTGAGCAGAAAAGTTGCTGAGAAAACGACACTTTTCCTCTATAAGGAAGAACTTCGGCAACTGTTTGGTCTTTGCCTCAAGGATTTTGATCCATTTCTTGAGTTTAGAGATAAGATTGTGCAGTTTCATGGAGCCCGGCACACTGAAGTCAAAGTCTGTAACCCAGAACACGAAAAGCTGAAAACCCTCAACTCACTTTTCAACAATTCGCAAAATAAAGTGCAAAAACTGCTGTTGAAGAGACCTTAATTACACGCAGTTGCATGTCCTAATTAGTTTTATTCACCTAGAGTACTTTTACATTTTGCACTTTCAAGATTATACCAGATTTGATGCATCTCCTTGCTTCTGCCGATAGTTTTCAAGGCAACAAATTTAGTACTTCTGGAAAAATGGCAGATTAGATGAACAGAGGATGTCGATTTCCAGCAAATCTGTCCGGAAAAGGAGCCTGATACTCAAAATCACTTATGCAGACAGAAGCAGATAACACATGTACCTTGTTTTTCTCTCTTACTAACTGCTAAGATATACAGATAATTTTGGTTGTACAGGAGGCCAATCGGCCTAGGGTTATGCTTTTAAAACACGCAAGATTTAGGAAGAGCCAGGGATGGTGCTGAAATTCAGCCACTTTATAGCTATCTTATGTATTGAAGTCTGAATGCAGAAATGGCAGGAATAACTTTACATGAGTAAGTTATCCATACAAGCCTATTCCAGCATTTTCAATATTCAGGCTTGAACATCTAGACTGGCTGAAAATCTGCAGTTATATGGGTGGTCACCTTCCTGTATATATGTACATATACTAGCCGTTAAGCCCGTAAAAACGGGCGCGTATTGCAGCCCTCCTCTCTCCCCTGGCCTCACCCAGTCCACTGATCCTCCCCCCCCATATCCAGCAACCCTCCTCTTTCCCTTGGCCTCCCCCCTCCCCTGCTCTCACCCCATTTCCAGCAATCATGCCTTCTCCCTCCTGCCCTTCCCCTATGTCCAGCTACCCTCCTCGCCGCCGCTCCCTCCCCCCTCCGTACCGGGCCCCCTGCACTGACCTGACAGCGCCTCTCACCTCCGTATGAAAGCGCTACAGGCAGCAGCAGATCGCTCTGCTGCTGCCTGCAGCGCTTCCACACGGAGGTGAGAAGCGCTGTCAGGTCAGTGTAGGGGGCCGGGAGCGGCGGCGGGGATGGGGAGGGTGGAGGTTGGTTCGCACGATGTTCGTTTCCAGGCGGCGTCCGACAGTCCCACTCCGTTTCCCTCTCTGTTCCGCCCTCTGACGTCATGATGTCTTGACGCGAGGGCGGGACAGAGAGGGAAGTCTGACCTGCGCATTTGCACGCGAGTCGGTCACTTGCCGTTTATATGTTTGATTTCGCTCTATATTTATAAGACAACAGCAGAATTTGAATCAGAGATGCAAGGGGTACCAGGTATGCCCACTGGAGCAAAGGGAGCTGCTGGCCACATGTTGGAGTGGGTGAGGAGACTTGGACATCTGGAGGGATTTGTCACGTTGTGGTCTGTAGTGCTTGTAGGTTCTTGAGGCCTGTATTAGATCCCAAGTTTGTTATGGTCCACTGCCTGTCTCACGAGAAAGACACACAGGGACACACATTTGGTAGAGCCTTGAGATGCTTTGGGGAAGCCTAGGATAGGGAGGGGGCCTGGGGACTTTCTTTTAATACTGGAATCCTTGGGTACTGAAGATGGGCCCATTGAGTCATCTAGGCTGAATACCTTATTCTTCCTGGCATCCTGATCCCTCTTTCGTAGTTTGCTCGTAGACAAGTAGGATCTAGCTGACTTTCTGATCCAGCTGATAAAAATAGACTGAGGTGTACCCCATCACAGGAAACCTCCATGCATACACCAAAAACATTTTTATTTTAGGTCTGAAGAGCACGATTACCTGAAGGACCTGCTAGATTACATCATCCCTTGTGTGACAGCATAGATCCTGCTGGTCTGTGAAAAATGTCCATCCTGCAACTAGTCTAAATGCATGCTTTCTGTAAAGACCATTGCGTTGCCAAAGATTTACTGAGAGATTCTGAAGTTGATAAACTGATTGATTATACTACTATAAATTCGAAGGAGGTGAAGTACCATCTATCCACAAAATCAACACAGAATACTATCACCTATATTAATAGCACTTCAGAAGTACCATACGGGAAAAAAACCCCCACAAAATGAGAGGAAAAAGCCACAACGAGCCAAACCGCCAATGCTTTGCTGCGGTCACTGCTTGGCTACATTATTATCACTGGCATAAAAAAACCTCTCACGTGCTTTTGTACTTTTTTAGTTTTTCTTCACTCAATTTTAAAAGCAGACTTCAATTAACGATATTCTGCATCAGAACTATGTACTTAGCTAGAACGCTCGACGAGAGCAGCGGTGTAAGCGGAGCATTCTAGCACCATAAAAACCGCTTGTCCCTGAAGCAGGTGGACGAAACGCTGGCCATCGTCGGGCAGTTGCGGCAGATACTACAGAAGGGCTATGCTGTTTTTTTTCCCCAAAAGCTAAGTACGCAGTTTTGATGCAGAATATCCTTAATTGAAGTGCGCTCTTAAAATTGAGTAAAGAAAAATAAAAAAGTACAAAAGCACACAAGAGTTTTTTTTCATGCTAGTGATAATATTATAGCCAAGGAGTGACCGCAGCAAAGCGCTGGCGGTTTGGCTCGTTGTGGCTTTTTCCTCTCATTTTGTGGTTTTTCTGTATGTTACTTCTGAAGTGTTAATCTGTGTTGCTTTTGTAAACTGATTGATTACCCAGAGATGTTGGAGTTTCTTCAAGTTAACAGATAAGTGAATTGGTTATATTTGAAAAATATACAGAACGACAACCATTTATAATGCTAGACGTGCAATGACGGAGATGGGGTGCCTCAGCATGTTATGATAGCAATTTATGGCACAATTAATTTCTGAGTACTACTCACAATTATTAATAATGATCCATTTGAGCTGAGGTTTATTATGACACAATTAATTTCTACTACTCACAGTTATTAATAACTGAGGTTTAACAACAGATTTGATCTTGAATTAATAAAAAAAATTTACAACGTATAAATAATAGTTTATTTGGCGATATATAATTTTATTTTAAACTGCTATTTAACCTGGGTTAGAGAAATAAAAGAGTTTAAAATTAATCGTATGGGGGCATTTTGTAAAGGAATTTGCTCCTTATCTTCAGAAGGATGGAAAAAAGTCATGTGACTAGGGTGGAGTTGGTGAGACTTCCTTAATTATGAGCCCATTATGGACAGTGCAAAGTGAGACTTCCTGCAGAACCGCCCTGCTGCAAGGAAGCTTCTCTTTGTAATTTGGCTTGAAAGACTGTCCAATCAACCTTACAGCACTTGCTTTATTAAAAAAAACAAAACAAAACTATTCCCGAACATTTGCATTCAGAATCCACTGCAAGTGAAAGACAAGAACTGCTGTGTCCGCTACAAAATAAACTGAATTTAAAATTCAAGTCCAAAACCTGTTGCTCCTCACAATTTTAAAGCTGTAAATGTGATCTTACAAATCTTGAAATTACAAGGTGTTTTCTGGCTTTATAACTTCTAGATCATTGATCATATTGGGTCTTTATCCTGTCAGCACATCCTCTAGGTCCATTAAGTGCAGGGCTTTTCACCTGAGGGTCTTGCAACCATACTTAAACATCCACTGTGGGAGAGGAGACTAATATGACTAACATGAGCACGCAGCTGTGGAATGCATTACCTACAGCCCTGAAAGCTATTGACGATACAACCAACTTCCGCATATCCTTGAAGACACATCTCTTCAACAAAGCCTACAAAGAGAACCCATAACCCCACAAAACTACCTCACCAATCCTTCCAATTATCAAAGTTCACCTTCCATACTATCCTGCCTAACACCTTCTTACACTCTTCCCTTACTTAATCTCTATTCAATACTATGTATATCTGATATCATGACTATGTCATAAACTCTGTAAGCCACATTGAGCCTGCAAATAGGTGGGAAAAATGTGGGATACAAATGCAATAAATAATAATAATAATAATAATATCCACAGAGGGAAAGAGGATTCCATGTACCTTATTCATAACAAGGTTGAAACTCACTCAAAAAGAGGGTCTACCACCAACCTCCATCACTGACGTAAAACCTTGATTTCAAAGTACATGCAGTGACCAAATTCAGTGATCTTCAAAATCTCCTGTCTAAACTCAACCACAGAGAGTTAAGCAAAAATTAATAATTATTATTTTTTTCATGGTATGATTCTTATCCTTTGTGGCAATGTTTGAAGAGCACATTTTCTGCGTACTTGTACAAAGATTGGCTAATCAGAAGTTATGCTAGATGTTTTCACTACTGGAGATAAAGCACCATACTTGCGTCTGAAATTGTAAAGGTGGGGGGGGGGGGGGGGGGGGGGTGAGTCATTTTTGCAAGTGCCAATCATGCCTAAATTGTGTGCGACTGTGTGTGAATAAGGAAGTAGGTGGACAAGAAATTAAATGAGACTGTAGAGAATAAATTGGAAGAGGACGGTTAAGTATGAAATCGAGTTGAAAGGCAAATACTTAAGTAAAATTCTAGCAGCTCCTGTAAGTATTCATATGGATTTCAAACTGCTTAATTGGTTAAAAGACTGATAGGAAATGAGCCCAGTTCAGCAGTCGGTGAAGTCCACACTAGACAGACCAAAACACACCATTTATAACAACACTAGAAAGCACAACGTCTCAGCGGCTCACCTGACACCCCATGGATTAAATACAAATAGAATTTCGGAAAGCAATTTTCAAAGCCATTTCCATTGGTAAAGCAGTGTTTTACTATGGTAATGGGCTACCTAGGCTACCTGAAAACTGATTTAAGTTTTATTCCATCATTGTTATTAACTACTGAACGGAAGGTCACTGTTACTTCTATGCCTTGGTCAAATCATCTAGTTCTCACTTATGAAATATCTTAAAAGTTGGTAATTAGTTATATTCATACATAATTTGGCCAGTGGCGTAGCCATAGGTGGGCCCAGGTCCACCCAGTACCAGCATGAAACAGAGAGGCTCTTTGGATCCACAACAAAAGCAGAAGCAACAAAAAAGGGTCAAGAAATGGCCATAATACAAATATCTTTATTGAAAAAAAAAATCACCCGACGTGGTCCACGTTTCGCCCACTCATATCAAGTCCTTCAGAAATGGCATTGCCAGCATGGGGCCCAGGTCCCAGTTGGAGCCTCCTATAGACCCAGAGGGTTGATCTACAAAAGAAGGCCTCAGGAATGGCTCCTATATGCCCCATGAAGGCAGATCCTCAACACTCTGCCCTTCTGCAGGAACTATGATGTCCAAATTCAAAATGGTAGTGTCTCTCACCAAAACCTGCATGTTCACAGTCATCGGGCCCAAATTTGGAAGCAGCTCTGCATGCACAGCACTCCCTTCCAACTGGTCCTACAACCATTCTCTGGCCTCCCATGGCCCTACCCTATAATTTGGGCATAAGGAGCCAGCAAATGCAGACATCGTGTGGCTGCCATAAGTGTTTCAGTGCCTGGTAGGCATGCAAACTTCACCACCAGACACTCAGCCTGAAGCCACAAGCCTGCCTAGTTCCTATCTCCAGAACCAGGAGAACAGCTTCAGTTTTGCTTTATTTGAAACAAACTTTATCCAGCTGCAACTAACCCTATTAAAAAAAAAAAATCCCTTTTCATTTAGATTTTTTTTTCCTAGCAAGGCTCTGGAGGTGGGGGAAGGGACCTGTCCGAGCAGGCAGAGACCATGAGGGCCTGTGCTAGCAACACCAGGAGCCAGCCTGCAGTTGATTCTCTAAGCTAAAGGGGGGGGGAGCTCAAAGCAGGGGCGTAGCCAGACAACAGATTTTGGGTGGGCCTAGGCAAGAATTGGGTGGGCACCAAGTGTTCCCCCCCCCCCCCCCCCCCCCCCCCAAAAAAAAAAAAATCTCAGCTGGTGGGAAAATGGTTCTTTCCACCTTGGCAGCAGGAATGCATTGAAAACTGAGCATGCACAGGTGCCGGTGTTGTGGAGAGTAGCGTTTTCGTTACTACCAGGGGGAATTCTTCAGCTGGCGGAGCTTGGGATTCCCACCAGTTACCACTAAACGTGCTACTGTTGGGTGGGCCTGAGCCATAAATGGGGGGCCCTGGCCCACCCAAGCCCACCTGTGGCTACGCCACTGGCTCAAAGCACCCCCAACTCAATCCTATCTAAGTGATGCGTGAGGTCCGCCAACTTCGCACCAAGCACACAAGTGACCAGGCGATACTCACGTCCACCAGCCACCCAGCTATCTACATGCCTAACGATCAAATCACCAACTATAACTGCTCAACTGCTGTCTTCACCCTTACATCCTAGGCAGAAATTCCTGGAGACACATACTCAAGTGTGAGAGGAAACTGCATCCCCTGGTGGACAGGTCCTGGCTACAGGGTTACTTCCTATTTCACTAGGGTGATGCTCTCCTTTTGGGAGACCTCCCTCCTCCAAGGCAGCACAGGGGCTGCCAGACTGAACATTTAACTTCCCTACAACGTCCCTTCCCTCAAAGCTCATTGGTACCCTAAAGCAGCTCATTGGGGCTTGTAAATCAGCCACGTTTGTCAGTTGGCAAAATATAACTTCCTGTCAAGTTTCGTGGTGCACATTTGTGCAGATGCAAAATATTGAGGAGAGAGGACATCTGGGTACGTCAGATGGCATCACCCAAGCATATTGCTCCATAAAACTTCCAAGGAGGGCAGGGGAGAAACATAGTAAAAAGACACAAACTTAAATTGATTTGCCTACACAAAGTCAGTAAGATGTTGGATTTGAACTAGTGTCTCCTGAGGAATCCTGACTTGTAATTCACTGCTATAAGAATTAGATGTCATGAACTTCTAGCTAAATTTATTAATAAAAACAACTTTTCACCAATGCTCATTTCTGTGGATTACATTTTTACACCTTTACATCAGAAAAACATTATTTGTAATGGATAGTCAGACCTTTCTACATAAACTAGCTTTCACTTAATGGGAAAGACACTGAGATTTTTTTTTTCAAAACTTCAATTATTCATTATAGATAACTGGAACACTTGAAGCAATTTCACAAACACTTGCTTGGCAATGAGGTTTGGATACTTTGCCTGAAAGCCCATTTGTTTCGCATTCTTTTTTTTTTTCTAGACAAGAAGTGAATATTTCAACATCCAGAGGACTTCTAAAATGTGGTCAGAATCTACTATAATAAAACTCACCCTCAACGTTCTGAGGACACTGACGTCAGTGAAGCCAAGCCCTGACTTCCTTCAAAAAGGTTCGAAGGTTCGTGGTGGTGAAGCCACCAAAATCGCTCCGGGCCCCGCCCTCGAGGGCGGAGCAATGGCAGAACAATGAAGGGGTGGGCAGGGAGGGAGGCGGGGGTGAGGTGGGAAATCGCTCCGGGCCCCGCCCTCGCATCAAACTTCATGACGTTGGGGGCGGAGCAATGGCAGAACAACGAAGGGGTTGGCCAGGGAGGGAGGGGCGGGGGGTGTTGGCGACGAAAACCTTGCTAGCGCCCGTTTCATTTGATCTGAAACGGGCCTCTTTTACTAGTTACTATATATCATACCCGCAAGTCAGTGTGCAGGTATATATAAACAGAGTGAGAAAGCAAAAGTAGGAAAGAGAAATGCTTCAACAGTACAATTCTAAGCAACTATAATACTCACTGGGTCTACTGAAAAAAAAAAAAAAAAGAAAGAAACCAACACAAATCAGATTTATCAAAATGAAGCTTTGAATTCAGCAGTATCTTAGCCCTGCTGTTTCCTTCCCTTGTTGCCTTCATCCATTAAATTTAATCACACGGTTCACAACTCCTATTATCCACTGTCATGCAACTGCTGTGCCTCAGAGTGCATCATGCAATTTATAATGCACACAGGATATGCAAGTCATATCAATCGCTTGAAGCTATTCTAAAGAGAATTCTGTCAGATCGCCTGTTTTCAAACCAAGGCAGCGAAATGTTCGAGCTTCGGCTCATCCTCTATCTGCAGAACCTACAGAAAGGCAGAATGTGAAGATGCCGACCTCCAGTGCTCACTAAGATCCCTCTTTCCCCCCCACACAACGTGGTATAAACAGAGCGGAGGAGTGGCCTAGGGGTTAGAGCTCCAGTCTTGCAATCCAGAGGTGGTCAGTTCAAACTCCCACTGCTGCTCCTTGTGATCTTGGGCAAGTCACTTAACCCTCCATTGCCTCAGGTACAAACTTAGATTGTGAGCCCTCCTGGGACAGAGAAATATCCAGACTACCTGAATGTAACTCACCTTGAACTACTACTGAAAAAGGTGTGAGCAAAATCTAAATAAATATATGGAATGTTGCTACTATTGAAGATTCTACATAGAATGTTGCCACTTTTTGAGATTCTGGAATGTTGCTACTATTTGAGATTCTAGATGGAATGTTGCGAGTTGAGGAGTGGCCTAATGGTTAGAGCTCTAGTCTTGCAATCCAGAGATGGTCAGTTCAAACTCCCACTGCTGCTCCTTGTGATCTTGGGCAAGTCACTTAACCCTCCATTGCCTCAGGTACAAACTTACATTGTGAGTCCTCCTGGTACAAAGAAATATCCAGACTACCTGAATGTAACTCACCTAGAAAAAGGTGTGAGCTAAATCTAAATAAATAAATAGTGCAGTGGGATGCAGACCTGGGGAACCAGGTTCGATTCCCACTGCTGCCTAACGGTCAGCAGTGGGTTAAGATCCTGGGGAACCAGGTTCAATTCTCTCTGCGGCTCCGTGTGATCCTGGGCAAGTCACTTAGCCCTCCATTGCCCCAGGTACAATATATACTTAGATTGTGAGCCCATTTGGGACTCTGCAAGTACCTGAATAGTTATATATGCAAATCGCCTTGATTTGTGCTTCAATAGAAGTTAGTATATCAAAAATTGATAGACTTAGACTTAAAGCAAAGAAGATTCAAGGCGCGCTCCCCTCAGTAGGGTGGATTCTCTGACTTTACTGAACTAGGTATTATACAGCTTGCCAAATACAATATACATTTAAAATGCACTGGCAGGAATTCTCTGTCCTTGGTTATGAGGACTTATTGCAAATATATTTCTGCTCTGCAAGAAAGGTGAAGCTCAGATGCAAATATTGCAACCTGTTATGCATCACATACGAAATTAGGGCTGATTCGGAACTGAATACATTATTCGTATTCGGCCGAATAGTGGTTTAAATTCGAATACGAATAACCCGGGGTGCTACTGTGCTCAATCCTACTGAAATAAACACTTGATCTCCAATTTCATGTTGCTTCTTTCATTTTAAGCTCAATGCCCATTATTTGTATTCTGTAGTCGGATTCATATTTTTCATTATTTGTATTGGCCAAAGAGTAAAGTGCGCTATTCGGTATAGCTCTACATACGATGCATAATTACAAATTGTTCATGAATTTTCTAAATTCTGGAATCTGCATTGATTGCAATCGGATTGTTATATCTGGCTTTCTGCATTTTCTAGATGTGCACATTTCTGGTACATTAGTTGGCAGGGAAATTAACAATGCTAGGTTATGTTCTACTACTGTTGTGAGAAGGGCGGGTGGTGGGTTAAGGGTTCATATGGAAGAGCCCACTATGGTTGTAAAGATGTGGAAGGTCTGCTATTCTTTATATTTGAAAACATCAATAAAATAATAAAAAAGCTCAGTTATGGAATTTGTATTTCTGGGCATCTTGATTCTTAGCTGTGTGTTATATTGATATGGTATTTTCTCTGTAGAAAGGGAAAGGGAAATGGGACTTGATATACCGCCTTTCTAAGGTTTTTACAACTACATTCAAAGAGGTTTACATATATTCAGGTACTTATTTTGTACCAGGGGCAATGGAGGGTTAAGTGACTTGCCCAGTCACAAGGAGCTGCAGTGGGAATGGAACCTAGTTCCCCAGGATCAAAGTCCACTGCACTAACCACTAGGCTACTCCTCCACTAGCAGCATTCCATGTAGAAGCCTGCCCTTGCAGATCAGCAGTGCGGCCGCACAGGCTTCTGTTTCTGTGAGTCTGACGTCCTGCACGTATGCAGGACGTCAGACTCACAGAAACAGAAGCCTGTGCGGCCGCGTTGCTGATCTGCAAGGGCAGGCTTCTACATGGAATGTTGCTAGTGGAATAGCAACATTAACATTCCATGTAGAATCTCCAATAATAGCAACAGAATCTCAAATAGTAGCAACATTCCATGTAGAATCTCAAATAGGGAAAGGGGAACTGGGACTTGATATACCACCTTTCTTTTTTTTATATTGTCTTTATTATTTTAAATGTAATTAACAAGGATACCCTTGTATCAGAAATACAGGCAAAAAAATTTATACATGAACATAACCATATCTTCATAATTATTACAGTGCAATCAATTATTTGAAGCATCTTTTAAAAAAAGAAAAATTTCAATATACAAATATAATAATTTAGCCTTTCTTAGACCCCATTTTCTTACGAGGGGGAAAAGAATATAAAGAGAAGTTATTAGGAATAAGGAAAACAAACAAGGCTGCCTATACTCCAAGTCTATTTATACATTATCTCAGTTGTTTCAATTCCAGAAACGATTTTAGATGTTCCGGCAAAAAATAGGTATATTTTGTTTGACCCAGCTTAACTATACACTTACATGGGTACGCCAAAAAGAAAGAACCCCCAATATCAATTGTCTTTTGTTTCAGAGCAAGAAATGCTTTCCTTCTTTGTTGAGTTTGTTTAGTTACGTCTGGATAAATCCAGACTTTAGAGCCACAAAATTGGGCTTTAGTATTTCGAAAATATAGTCTTAAGATGGTATTATAGTCTTGCTCAAAAACCAGTGATACAATCAATGTAGCTCTGTCTATTATTGTGTCGGTAGATTGTTCCAATATATCAGATATATTCTGTAAATCAGGTATATCTTTTTTTCCTGCACCTTTTAATTCTCCTCTAGATCTAGGAATAAAGTAAAGCTTATTAACCGGGGGGATGGCCTCAAGAGGAATTCTTAATATTTCATTCAAGTATCTTCGAAGTGTGTCCATCGGAGTTACCCCAGTTAAAATAGGAAAACTTAGGAAACGGAGATTAAGGCGTCTATTATAGTTTTCAATCTGTTCCACTCTCCTTCTTATATCTGTATTATCTTTGACGACTACATCTTTAAAATCTTTAATTGAATCCATTTCTTTTTGAAGAGTTGCTACTTGGTTTAAGAAATCTGCTTTCACAGATTCCACAGTTAGTTTTAAACCTTCCAATTTTGTGTCAAGATTTCCTACATCACCTGAAGTCTTCTGAAGTGTTGAATCAATCCGGATTAACATCCCCCATACCGTTTCCAGAGTCACCTCCGTTTTCTTTGCTGAAGGAGTTCCAGCTCCCTCAGCACTCCGCGTCGCCTGTTGCGTGCATGGGTCCTCTCTGGTCACCCCTACCGACACACTTCCGGAGTCAGTGGGGTTTCCCTCCAGGGCCGCTCTTGACGCTGGGCACGGAGGTGCAGTTGAGAAAGATGGTGGAGACAGGGAGGTTTCTTCACCCAGCGGGGACGCCGCTTCTCCCGGAATCCCCGCTATGGGGTCCTCTCCCTGCAAATTCCTGGAGACACCGGGGTAGAATCGCTCCAAGGTCGGCTGGAGCAGCGAAGACGCTGAGGTAGATAGAGGAACCGATCTCAGCATTCCCTTTCTTTTAGAGTGTGGCATTTTGAGGAAATGAGTTTTGTAGCTCAAAACCGATAAGAGCGTCTTCCCACCAAACCGGTCAGGCAGCCATCTTGGTTCCCCCCGATATACCACCTTTCTGAGGTTTTTGCAACTACATTCAAAGAGGTTTACATATATTCAGGTACTTACTTTGTACCAGGGGCAATGGAGGGTTAAGTGACTTGCCCAGAGTCACAAGGAGCTGCAGTGGGAATGGAACTCAGTTCCTCAGGATCAAAGTCCACTGCACTAACCACTAGGCTACTCCTCCACTAACAACATTCTACGTAGAAGCCTGCCCTTGCAGATCAGTAATGCAGATGCACAGGCTTCTGTTTCTGTGAGTCTGACATCCTGCACATACGTGCAGGACGTCACACTCACAGAAACAGAAGCCTGCGCGGCCGCGTTGCTGATCTGCAAGGGAAGGCTTTTACATGGAATGTTGCTAGTGGAATAGCAACATTCCATGTAGAATCTCAAATAGTAGCAACAGAATCTCAATAGAAGCAACATTCCATCTAGAGTCTCCAATAGTAGCAACATTCCATGTAGAATCTCAAATAGGGAAAGGGAAATGGGACTTGATATACTGCCTTTCTGAGGTTTTTGCAACTACATTCAAAGCGGTTTACATATATTCAGGTACTTATTTTGTACCAGGGGCAATGGAGGGTTAAGTGACTTGCCCAGAGTCACAAAGAGCTGCAGTGGGAATCAAACTCAGTTCCCCAGGATCAAAGTCCACTGCACTAACCACTAGGCTACTCCTCCACTCCGAAGACAAGACAGACTTTATCTCACCTGCATATTTTCTTTAATATGTTGATATTGTAAGTAGTATACTACGCCAACTTTTATATTGTTATTTGAGTATTTTTACTGCTATAATTGTCTATTGCTTATGTTTTGACTTACCGTATTTTTCAGACTATAAGACGCACCGGACCATAAGACGCACCTAGGTTTTAGAGGAGGGAAATAGGAAAAATTTTCCTTTTTCCCTCCTCTAAAACCTAGATGCTCCGGTGCGTCTTGTCCGAGTTTTGGATCGCCCTCCCCTACTTACGTGACGCGATGTTCCCTGGTGGTCTAGTGACGTCGGGGCAGGAAAGAGCGGCCATTTTGAATCTCGCCGAGACCGTCAGGAAGCAGTCAGGAGCACGGAGAGCAGCGCGCTGGGCAGGAAAGAGGGGGCTCTTTCCTGCCCCGACGTCACTAGACCACCAGGGAACATCGCGTCACGTAAGTAGGGGAGGGCGATCCAAAACTCGCTACCTTCGGACTATAAGACGCACCCCCCATTTTCCTCCCAAATTTTGGGGGGAAAAAGTGCGTCTTATAGTCCGAAAAATACGGTAATCTTGCTGAACACCGCCTTGAGTGAATTCCTTCAAAACGGGGGGGGGGGGGGGGGGGGGGGGGGGGGGGAGGGGGGGGATCCTAATAAGTAAGGACACATGCTTATGCTCCTTCTGATGGGGCACTGTAGAATACTTTATATGCTCATTTCTTCCAAGCTGAAGGCATTTTAAACAGCTTTAAAAATCAATTACTTTTAGAGTTTACACCAAATTAGCACTTCTTTTACTCTCCCTGTTGACACTTCACTGATAGCTCAAACTACTTTGGCTGCTAGAGAAGTATTAGTCTATAAATATTCTGTCATCTTAATTGACTTTTCATATGGTAATTTTCAGATGTTCAAGTGATTGTGAATTATACGAAAGCTGCTATGTGATGAGGGAAAAAAAAAAGGAAGTCAGGAAACGAGGGCACAGTGAAAGACAATATGCCTTCAAGCACTCGTAAGGTTGGTCAGCTAAACTAGCCACTTTATCTACTAATCAGGTAGCCAATAAGATGAAATTTACCTGTTGTAAACTGTCCTTTTAGTTTCTGGAAAACAGGGTCCTGAGCAGTAGCCTGGGCTCTTCGGGCCAGGGATTCAGACGCTGCACTGGAGAACATGGTGGAGACGTTGGATACGTTCTCAAGGCCCACGCCAAAGGTGCTCACCAACTTCTTCACAAAATTCAGCGTGTGAGGGGTGATTTTAGCGTCAGAAACTGCTCCACTTTTCTCAAAGGCCACTGAATAACACTTGGCCAGTCCTTGCTGCAGCTGTCTGAGGACCTTAACAGGGAAGTGAAAAACAAGCCTGGACCAGGTATACCATGTGAAGTAAATCAAATTTTGCCAAAAGCATTCTTTACATCAAGCGCAAATTTCCAAAATGTGTTTGTGTGTGCGTCTACGCACATGAGAGAGAGAGAGAGAGAGAGAGATGAAGAGGTCGTGTTTGTGTATGTGGGCAAGTTTATGTTACGTATAAGAACATAAGCATAAGCCTAGTATCCTGTTTCCGACAGTGGCCAATCCAGGTCACAAGTATTTATTATCTCATTTGTACCCCACAGTTTCCCAACAGTGTCAGACTCAATGTGGCTTACAACGCACCACAGAGGCAGACGCCTTAGACAGCCTGAAAATCCTTGGCATTACTATCGACCATAACCTCACACTTGAGAGCCAAGTTAACCCTATAAGCAAGAAAATGTTCCACTCAATGTGGAAACTCAAACGCGTGAAACCATACTTTCCGAGGAAACTATTTCACAGCTTGATACAATCAATGGTACTAAGCCATGCAGACTACTACAATGGACTCTACGCGGGATGCAAAGAACAACTCATTAAGAAACTACAAACTGCCCAAAACACAGTAGCCAGGCTTATATTTGGTAAAACGCGATTCGAAAGCGCCAAACCCCTCCGAGAAAAACTACATTGGCTACCAATCAAAGAGCATATTGCTTTCAAAATCTGCACCCTGGTCCATAAAATTATCTACTGTGAAGCCCCGGGATATATGACAGACTTCATAAACCTACCAACAAGAAACGCAACCAGAACAACACAAACTTACCTAAATCTCCACTACCCAATCTGCAAAGATCTCAAATACAAATCTACTTATTAATCCAATTTCTCCTACATAAGCACACAACTGTGGAACACACTACCAAAAGCCGTGAAAACAACGTACGACCACCTAAACTTCAGGAAATCACTAAAAACCTACCTGTTCAAAAAGGCATAGCCCACCGACCCAACTTAAGTGCCTAAAATCCACAACTCAACGAAACCAAAGCTTGTAACAGACTCTATATAACTCTTCCTCTTGTAATTCCCCAATGTGTCTATAACACATGATCCTTATCTGACCACATTAACTCCTTGTATCTGTTTCTATGCCGGAGATGGCGAACGCCTCTACGGTACAATGTAAGCCACATTGAGCCTGCAAAAAGGTGGGAAAATGTGGGATACAAATGTATCAAATAAAATAAAGCTAATACAGCAGAAAACCTACACAAGAAATAGTGGGGAGGATGAGGAAGGGACAGAAGGAGCAGGGAAACCAGGAGAGAGGAGGGAAGGGTAAATATGTCCAAAATTTGTCTCTAGATTGATGGGTGTCCCGCAGAGGAGACACATGTTGAGTCCTTGTGATAAGCTTTTCCAAATACCAAGGTCTTTAGCGATTTCCTGAAAGATAGGTGGTTGTAGATGGTTTTTATGGGTTTCGGCAGAGAATTCCAAAGTTGGGTGCTGATGTAAGAGAAGGCTGAAGCATACGTGGATTTGTACTTAAGTCCGATGCAGGTTGGACAATGAAGGTTTAGATATGAGCGGGAAAGTCTAAATGTGTTCCTGGGTGGCAGGATGATAAGATCAATCACGTAGCCAGGGACTTCACCATAGAGAATTTTGTGAACTAGGGAGCAAATTTTAAAGATGATTCGATCCTTGACAGGAAGCCAATGCAATTCCTCTCGGAGGGGTGAGGCACTTTCATATTTGGATTTTCCAAAACTTAATCTGGCCGCTGTATTTTGGGCTGTCTGCAGTTTCTTAATCAGTTGCTCTTTACTTGGCAAGATCCCAGAACAGCAAAACAGATTTTATGCTGCCTATCCTAGAAAATGCAGTGGATTTTCCCAAGTCCGTGTGAGAGAGAAAGCAGCGAGCATGTGTGTGTGGGACACAGAGGCGAGACTTGTGGGTGGTTCTCTCTGAAAGAGGGAGGCTATGTACTGTATATTTGAGAGAGAGCCTGGATTTGTTTGTATTAGTGACAATATGACAAGGCAGCACGGCATGTTTAAGAAGTGGAGCATTTCTCTGGGTATATTCTTGCCAATTCTTATCCATCTGTTGTTTTTTTTTCAACCTATGCACGCAACTTTATGTTGCTGTTTGATTTACACAGGTAAATTCTGCAACTCTGATGCAGGAAAAGAAATTACCTTGCCACATCCAATGTAGCTGACATAGATTTTTGATACCACAGACATGCATGCATAATTCGCATGCGTGCGGATGCATTCCAACTAAAACTCAACGCAGAAAAAAAACTCAATGTCCCATCCTCTCATCACAACACAACACGAATAAACCCACCACTATAAACACCCTAAACTTTGCCCTTCCTGTTTCAGATAGTCTGAAAATTCTAGGAGTCACAATTGACCGAAATCTTACACTAGAAAGGCATGAGAAAAACACAAAAAAAGAAAATGTTTCACTCAATGTGGAAACTCAAAAGAATAAAACCTTTCTTCCAAGGGAAACATTCCGCAGACTGGTACAATCAATGGAACTAAGCCAACTAGACTACTGCAATGCAGTTTATGCCGGATGCAAAGACCAACGAAATATGAAAGCGCCAAACCCCTAAGAGAAAAACTACATTGGCTCCCACTTAAAGAACGAATCACGTTCAAAATCTGCACTCTAGTTCATAAAATCATACACGGTGAAGCTCCAACTTACATGTCAAGCCTCACAGACTTACCAACCAGGAATTCTAATAGATAATCATGTACATTCCTGAATCTCCACTACCCCAGCTGCAAAGGACTAAAATATGAACTAACATATGCATCCAGCTTCTCCTACATAAGCACGCAACTATGGAATGCACTTACCAAAATCCACAAAAACAACACACGACATATCTAATTTCCGAAAACTACTGAAAACCAACCTATTCAATAAGACATACCACAATGATCCATCCTAAATTACCAGAGAACAAAATTCATACCAGAGCTGTACAAAACGGAACTCTCTATTCCTGACTGCTTAAGCTAATATATCACGAGTGAACTTTAACCAAATACCTTTTATTTCTCATTACGAAAATGAATTCTCTTTACTTGATTGCCTAACCCACTCTGTCAGCTATGCATTATAACTATGTATTTCTCATTCTGGAATTGGTGATCGCCATTACGGAACAATGTAAGCCACATTGAGCCTGCAAAACGGTGGGAAAATGTGGGATACAAATGCTACAAATAAATAAATAAATTCTTGTGGCAATAAAAAGCTATGCCTGTAAACTTGAAAAAAGAGACTCTGGCAGATATCAGTGTTCACATAAGACATTCCCCAGTACTTTCTGTAAAACATGTCTAAACATTATAAATGAAAAATAGGATAAGAGGTTCTTTAAGCCTTGATTCACCTTAACAGCCAAGGTGACACTCTACACTCTACATATTACCCTGCAATGTGTGGACTTTAGATGCAATGCAAGGTGTTATTTCTGAGGACGTGTTTTAGGTTTGGGGAAGAAAAGTACAGCACAGACTACATTTTCAACTCTACAGGCTCAATTGGCTAGTAAAAAGTTACAGAAAAAAGCAACACAAGTGACTGCACCTACCCTGTATCCATGGCAAGTTTACAGAACATGCCATGCCAGCATCCTGACTAAACCAGGTCACTATCAATTCTCCAACAGATGCCAAATAATGAGATCCATTTACTGAAGCTCCCTTCCACAGATAAGTGGTAGCTCTCCGAGGTCTCGGCTAATAACTGTCTAAACCACAGAGCTGCACGGGAACGAGGCTGCGGGAAGCCCACTGGGATGGACCCAGGACCATGGGGATCCTGTGGGGGATGGGCCCGGGCCCTGCAGGGATCCCACGGAAGCGTAGGCGAGTAGAGTGACGTCTCCCCTCCAGCTCTGGGTGCTTTCTCTGAACATACCTCAGTACATCATGGTGGTCTAGTGGAGCAGGAAAGATCCCCACTCTTTCATGCCCGCTGCCGCTGATCCCCTCTCTGCCGCTGTTTCTTTAAAATGGCTGCCGAGACTTCAAGCGGCGGACTCGCGAGACTCAACGTGTAATTAAACTCTGGAATTCGTTGCCAGAGAATGTGGTAAAAGCAGTTAGTTTAACGGGTTTTAAAAAAAGGTTTGGATGATTTCCTAAAAGAAAAGTCCATAAGCCATTAAGATGGACTTGGGAAAACCCTCTGCTTATTTCTAGGATAAGCAACATAAAATCTGCTTTACTGTTGTAGGATCTTACCAGGTATTTGTGGCCTAGATTGGCCACTGTTGGAAACAGGATACTGGGCTTGGTGGACCTTCGGTCTGTCCCAGTATGGCAACGCTTATGTTCTTATGTTGTAAAACATGTGTATAAGCCCAAACCCCTCCTCGGTCTCACTTTTGGGGACTCATCTACCCAGTTATGGTAAATGTATACACATCCAGGTGGTAAGTTTAACTGCCTATCAGGAGGGTAATTTTATAAAAGCCTGTATCTGCACGTAAAATACTATTTCACCCAAAATAATGCTTTTAAAATTACTCCTCCTAGGTATCAAAACTGGTCTTAATTTCAGCTCCCGATCTTCCCCTAAATGAGACGTATTGAAGGGCCTGCTCTAAATCCAGATTCTTGACTAGATTCCTGAGCAAATCACTAAGGGCACCGGACGATAATCAGAAGAGAAAAGAGAACCCAAACAGCTAGGGTTTTACTTTGTGTTTAAGTACCTCTTCATGCCAGTTCTCCCGGAACCACACCATTTGATCCACGATGCCTTCCAGGGAGGAGAGAAGAGTCGGGTGAAGCTCCCGCTGCATGTGCATAATGCGGCTGCAGCGCCACATGGGAGCCGTGGCTCGTATGGGTCCAGGATCAGAGGCAGAATGAGACTGGGTGCCTACTGAGCTCGGCTGCTGTTGTCCAGAATCTACCAGGAAAAATGAGTAAAATTAACTCCCAAAATCAGCAAAAAAAGGAGGTAAAAGACCTCACGCACCGTGAGATGTAGAAAAAAAGTGAGGATGAACCAAGGAGGAATACCAAACAACTTTATTAAGGATTTTCAAAAAACGACCTGACACGGCCCTCCGTGCAATGCCTCCTTCAATCTCTCCTCCGTAGGAAATGGAGTACTGTCCGTTGAAAAACTACGGAGGAGAGATTGAAGGGGGTATTGTATTGTTCACTAATCGAGCATAAACTTTCATTGGTGCAATATTTTCACACTGCTACACCTGAGATTAATCAAGACCCCTGAGGCAGGCCTTAGGACCGAAACACGGCCGTATCGGGTTGTTTTTTGAAAATCCTTAATAAAGTTGTTTGGTATTCCTCTTTGGTTCATCCTCACTTTTTTCAACATAAAATTAACTCCCGTCATATTAAATACATAGGGGCCGACATTCAGACGCGGGGGTTGGACCAGCTAACTCCCGCAGTCGGCGCTAAGCCCAGTTATTCAATGCCGGGCCGTTTCCAGTGACCGGCATTGAATATCTGGTTTATTTTGGCCCGGTTTAAAGATAACCGGTTAAGCCGATAATAAGCGTTAACTTTAAAAGTTTCAAAGATATCCCATGTTATCACGTGGCCAAATATGGCCACTAAACTGGATTTAAAAATTGGTGGATAGCTGGTTATATCGGGCGATATAGCCTGCTATCTGCTAGGCACTAACTGGAGATAGCCTGTTATCCCCACTGAATATCGCCAGATAGCCAGCTATGTACATTTAACCGGCCAGATGCCATTCCTGGCCAGTTAAATGGTTTTGAATATCAGGGGGATAGAAACTGTTGCATTACCGTTCTTCCTACTTATTTCCAGGCTAATACATTTAAATAATCTAAATACTGAAGGCGCCTCTGGACAACAAACATCTAGTGAAGAAGACTAGACTCTCATTAGTGGACGTTTAAGGTAACAAAGTCATAGTGGCCTAAGTTCTCACCACTTTTATAGCGCTCCCTCTGTTCTATCTTCAATGTCAAATAAAGTGTTCTGATGGGAAAATAGACAGCTTGCGGATAAACCCGCCCAACCTATGGGAAGAAAAATAAATGCAAGCACTTTAGTCAGACCAATTGAGACAAATTTCTGACCCAAGTTAGTTCAGTAACTGACTGCCCAGTACTGGTGCTAAATGCACACTGAGCATGTGACTAATCAGCTGGTCCAGCTAGAACCTTCAAATTGCATTCCAATCTGTGCTATTGCCCAGGTAGAACCTTGGCTAGAACCTTCTGCACTGCATTATAATCTGTGCTATTGCCCAGGTAGAACCTTGGCTAGAACCTTCTGCACTACATTATAATCTGTGCTATTGCCCAGCTAGAACCTTCTGAGAACCTGGGTTCCCATTGCCTCAGGTACAATGCACAGTGAGCCCACTAGGGACAGAGAAAGTACCTGCATATAATAAATGTAAACCACCTTGATTGTACCACAGAAAGGCGGACTATCAAATCCCATTAACCCTACCCGTCTACATTGCATTGTATTGTATTACAGTCTATACTACTGCCCAGCTAGATCCTTGCCTAGAATCTTCTGTATTACATTGCAATCTGTGCTATTGCCCAGCTAGAGCCTTGGCTAGAACCCTATGTCGCACTGCAGTCTGTGTTATTGTCTGGCTATACCCTTATGCTTTGCACAGCAAACTGTTTAGAAATTCCTCAGGTTAGCAATACCCATGTAGAATCAACTAGACATACAG
Organism: Microcaecilia unicolor; assembly: GCF_901765095.1. NCBI lineage: Eukaryota > Metazoa > Chordata > Amphibia > Gymnophiona > Siphonopidae > Microcaecilia > Microcaecilia unicolor. The sequence continues at coordinate 24,984,060 of NC_044038.1, forward strand.
CTTTGTCTGTAGGCCCCATGCTGTGAAGCTCCTTGCTAACTGCAGCTAGAGGCCTCTCAGATTCTCAGGGCCAGATGCACTAAAGTCGTTGGAAGAGCCCTTCCCTTACCGATTCCATAGCAAATCGGTAGGCAACGGCCATGCGTCAAGGGAATGGAATGCAAATGAGCTGCTCGTCGTAGCTCACTTGCACTCTCTATTCCTTCGGAAAACAGTCGGCCGGTGCTCGATTATGCCCCTCCTCCAGGTCTCTCTCAGCCTATCCCAGTGCGTTTAGCTGTCACTGGTGTCAGCTAAACGCACTGTGATTGGCTGAGAGGCGGTGGGTACGACGTCCTTTTTTTTGTTGTTGTTGTTTTGAGTGAAGGACGTCCATAAAGGACGTCCCTGACGAGCACTTGGTCGAGGTGGACGTCTTCCTGCAGTTTTTGTGATGGACGTCCTTCTTGGACGTGTTTTTCTTACATTTTGGACGTCCTTCCCTCCAGGTCTCTCTCAGCCAATCACAGCGCGTTTAGCTGATACTGGTAACAGCTAAACGCGCTGTGATTGGCTGAGACCTGGAGGGCAGGACATCCAAAAAGTTTTGATATGGACGTCCTCGCACGTCCCGATCCTGTGGGGAGTGGGGGAGGAGCTCAAAACAACCTTGGAGGTGCTGTTGAGAGAACTGTGGTTCTGGTCAGTTCAGGCAGGTAAGAAAAACACGTCCAAAAAGGACGCCCATCACAAAAGCTGCAGGAAGACGTCCAGCTCGTCCAAGTGCTCGTCAGGGACGTCCTTTTTTGTTGTTGAGTGAAGGACGTCCATAAAGAACGTCCCTGACGAGCACTTGGACGTTTTTTTTCCCCCCAATTTTTTTTTTTTTTTAAATTTTATAGAAGTCTTTAGAGGCGAAAAAATCCCGTGCAGACCTCTTGTTAGGGTTTCCACGGTAAGGAAAACGGAAAACGTCAGTGCATCTCATTATAATAGCCATGCAACGGTAGTGCAGCTCAATATAATAGCCTTTGGATCATTTGCATTCCATTTTCGTTAGCTGCTACCGTGACAGGAAAATGCCCTTTTGTGCATGGTACGGTTTACTACTTGCTCGTTGAACTGGCTTGAACCAGTTTAAAACCGTCATTAATGGCTCGTTTTGTTTAGTGCATCTACCACTCAGTTCAGGAAACAAGTCAAGTTTGGATGGGTCTATGAATTAATACATATTTATTTGGGTTTTACTTTTAGGACCAGTGGGTAAGGAATTTGTATTTTAAACTGTAATGTTTCATGATTTTGTTGTGCAACATACCGAATTGAAACCTGGATTTAGCTCACTCCTTTTCCAGTAACATAGTAGATGACGGCAGAAAAAGACCTGCACGGTCCATCCAGGCTGCCCAACAAGATAACTCACATGTGCTACTTTTTGTGTATACCTTACCTTGATTTGTATCTGTCTTTATCAGGGCACAGACCGTATAAGTCTGCCCAGCATTAGCCCCGCCTCCCAAGCACCAGCCCCTTGATTTGTATCTGTCATTTTCAGGGCACAGACTGTATAAGTCTGCCCAGCACTAACCCCGCCTCCCAACCACCCGCCCCGCCTCTGCCATTAGTAACTCAAAGCATGTTACGCTCAGGTGCAGTAGGTATTCTCCCCCCCCCTTCCCCCCACCAGGGCTTAGAATCTAAATTTGAGCCTGAGACAACATAGGGTTAAGATCACAAGGAGCCATAGTATAATCTGAGCTTTGGCTTCCTTGATTCTCAGTCTGCTGCTGTAACCGTTACACTACTTCTAAATGCATGCATGCATGCATGCATGCAAATATATAAATTACAGAGACACACGCAATTACTACAGACAGAGCACCAATTAGATCAAAAAGATTTCATTCACTGGAAACTATTTGTGACCAGCACTCATAACAATATCTACAGAATTGGATGAACCAGTGTCTTTCTATACAGGGTATCGGGGGACAATTAGTGAGTATCTTTTCTATTATCTTTCTAAAGAAATCAGAAGGCAGCATAATGTGAGAGTACCTGTATCACTTCTGCAAAGAGCTATTCGTTTATAAAATGGTATTTAGAAAACACAGACACTATGACACCAGTCAGCCTTCCACTCTGACCACAATTCCCAGTGATCCTAGGATAGAGTGTGCTGCTATGGCCATTAAAGGGTAACCATACACCACAGAAATGAAAACCTGAACGTGAACAATAGGCACTTAACATAATGAGGTATCGCTGTTACTGACCTAAAGTTTCATGGATCCTCACAAGACAGCTGAGCAGACAAGAACTTATAATGTAGCTTTAGCTTCTTACAATTGTATTATCTTTGTGATACTTTTTACCCATACATTGCATTACCTCTATGATACTTGAACCCATACAATATGTTATCTTTATGACACTTTGCACCCATACATTGTAAGCCGCACTGAACCTGCTATCGAGCGGGAAAGAGCGGGGTATAAATGCTACAAATAAATAAATAAATTAACCTATAAATTTGGGGTTTGATTTTTGCTTTTCTCCTCGCCCCCCCCCCCCAAAAATATGATGAAACCAAAAAATCCTCACTATTGCATTTTCTCTAAAAAAAAAAAATAAAAGTTCCTCATTTTACCCACAAAGCATGCTGGGTAAAGGTTTTCCCAGCACCAGTCTTGTCAGCAGATTTTGAAAGGGAAATGGGCTGCATCATAGCCACCTACCTGGCTAATAAGGTTCAGCAGCAGCTTGCCCTCAGAGCCAACTAAGCACGTCAGCAGCTGAGGAATCCAGGCCAGCCACTGGATGGGCGGGACACCAATGCAGTACTTGTCAACCGCATCTGCTAAAGCGTTTTTCTCATCATCAAAGCTCAAGAGCCAAAGCACCTGCAAAGAAGCAAAACAAAAGTCAAGAAATCTGAAGCCCTTTGATCTAGGACAGGGTTCTTCAATGTTAAGACTGAGCTGCCAGCTGTGACTCCTCTCGACCCTAAGTAACTATGCTGCAACCACAATTATAAAAACCATTCTTCCATGAGGGTGCCAAATATAACTGATTGGTATTGTGGCAAATTGCTGACCGCCCTATTTGTCATGCCAGTAATTGATCATTAAGGAATTGGCAGATGTGGCACTGGCTGCCTTGCTGGGTAGACTGGATGGACCGTGTGGGTTTTTATCTGCCGTCATGCACCGTTACTAGGTGTAAGCGCTCCCTACCTTTCTCCAGAGGCTCACTAACTCTTGCTACCTCTGGCATAGCTGCTCTGTTTTCCTCTGACAACGCCTGACCTTCCCCATTGCTGTTCTTGTGAGACTGTCACAAACTCACTGACAGTCATACAGATGAGCTGGTCCAGAAGTAGCTCCAAAAACGGTCTCCAGAGAAGACCGGGGCTGAGACTGACAGAGAATGTGATGAGAAAAAAAATGTGTAGGGTAGAGAGGATTTGTGGACAATGTGGTGAGAGGAACAGTGGTGGTGGAGACAAGACGGAGAAGAGAATACTGAGGGAGGGGGCCGGGTTTTATTTTAGTTCTATACGTTGATCTGAGTAAACAAGTCAGCCGCATCATCGGATGGGAACCTACTACTCCGAGACAGCTGCATCACTGGAGGAGTCCCTTTCTTGCCCACGGACAGGCCACTTTGGCAACAGCCCTGACTCTCCTACTGAAGTTTTTTCTGCCAGTGGCCTCTCTGCTGGGAAAACAGTGAAGATCCCCGTTTTAGGACATCACAAGCTTCAAGCTCAAATCGATGAGGCACACAATCAAAAGAAAAACAAATACAACTTCCGTGACCACACATAGGTTTTCCAATACTGGCAGTCGGTAAAACTACAACGCGTGCACCAATCAGAAAAATGGCCTTCCCAGGCACTAAAACTGCATTATAAAGTGAAAACCACATGGGAAGAACGGGGGGGAGAGACCTATCAATAATTACTACTACTACTTATCATTTCTAAAGCGCTACTAGACATACGCAGCGCTGTACACTTGAACATGAAGAAACAGTCCCTGCTCGACAGAGCTTACAATCTAATTAGGACAGAGAAACAGGACAAACAAGAGATAAGGGAATATTAAAAGTGAGGGTGATAAAATAAGGGTTCAGAACAAGCGAGTAAGGGTTAGGAGTTAAAAGCAGCATCAAAAAGGTGGGCTTTTAGCTTAGATTTGAAGACGGCCAGAGATGGAGCTTGATGTATCGGCGCAGGAAGTCTATTCCAGGCATATGGTGCAGCAAGATAAAAGGAACGGAGTCTGGAGTTAGCGGTGGAGGAGAAGGGTGCAGATAAGAGAGATTTACCCAGTGAATGGAATTCCCGGGGAGGAATGTAGGGAGAGATGAGAGTGGAGAGGTACTGAGGAGCTGCAGAGTGAATGCACTTATAGGTCAATAAGAGGAGTTTGAACTGTATGCGGAAACGGATAGGAAGCCAGTGAAGTGACTTGAGGAGAGGGCTAATATGAGCATAACGACACTGGCGGAATATTAGTCGTGCAGCAGAATTTTGAACAGATTGAAGAGGAGAGAGATGGCTAAGTGAGAAACCTGTGAGAAGCAAGTTGCAATAGTCTGAGCGAGAGGTGATAAGAGTGTGGATGAGGGTTCTGGTAGTGTGCTCAGAAAGGAAAGGGCGAATTTTGCTGATATTATAGAGAAAGAAACGACAGGTTTTAGCAGTCTGCTGAATATGTGCAGAGAAGGAGAGGGAGGAGTCGAAGATGACCCCAAGGTTGATGAGACAGGAAGGATGAGAGTGATATCCACAAAAATAGAGAATGGGGGAGGAGGAGAGCTCAGTGAGACTGGATTTTGTTTTCTCCAGAGGCACAAGGGTGTCTTTTAGAAAGGCGTGGCAGCGCTTTTAGCGCGCGCTAAACACTAGAGACACCCATAGGAATATAGGGGCGTCTATAGCATTTAGCACATGCTAAAAACCCTAGCACGCCTTTGTAAAAGGCCCACTAAGGGGTTTACCCTAAATTATTTGGTATCCGAGGGAAGTCTTGAATGTGTCCCCCAAGATTTGTCCTCAATCACAGTCCCCCCCTTCTGATATTCAGCCAGCGACAGGCAGCGCTGTTAATGTCTACCGTCAGCGTTGAATCCGGATAATCAATACCAGGCCATATCTGTTCGCCGCCATTGAATATATATATATTTTTTAAGCTGGCAAGCACGTGCCCGGTTAACTCTATATTGAGAACTAACCAGCCATTCGTTTGCGCATAAAGATAGGATTGCTATTTATGTGGTCTTATTTATGCGCTAACACTGGTCAGTTAACTCTGAATATTGGGAGCTAACTGGACGCCACCCCCGAGATGCCACTGACACAGCCGGTTTGCATTTTCAGCGAAGATAATCGATAAGTGAGTTAACTGGTTGGTGGCCATTCCCGGATGGTTAACTCGCTTTGAATATCGGCCCGTCTCTGCCTACCAGTGGCGTGGGCACAGGCCCTCTCACTTTAGGCTCAGGCCCACCCATAAGTGGCACATCTCTGATGTGACTGTCGAGCAAGCCTCATCACCAGAAGACTCCCGGCATCTCTCCCTCCCTTCCCCCCACAGGAATTTTGGCAGCTGTCAACTAAACTCCCCACCCCACCCCAAACTCTGTACCTTTTCAATCTTTCAGTGTTTCGTGAACAGTGACTCATACCCACAACGCATGCCAGCCAGAGCCTTCCCTCTGATGGGACTTCCCGTTTTCACAATAGTGGTACCAGGTCAGAGCAGAGGGAAGGCTCTGGACTGGTGAGAGCAGTGGATGAGTCACTGGTTGCAGACAGCGAAGCACTTAAGACTTGAAAAATTCCGAAGGGGAGGGTGGAAATGAGAAATTTTTGGTTGCCTGGGTGAGGGAATGAAGGAGAGATGCCAGATGAGATTCCTGTGCCCACCCACTTTAGGCTCAGGCCCACCCAAAATTGGGTGTCTGGCTACACCCTTGCTGCCTACCATGGAACCCGTTGATCTTTAAAACCAGTTGGAGGTGTCGAGGGGTGTTACACACCCCACGGATACAATAAGTGATACTAAAACTGGAAATCAGTATGTTAGTGCCAAGTTATTTTTTCCTACCTTCCTGAAGTACAACATAACACACATTAAGACAACATCAGGTATTACTACTGCAGTATTTTAAAAGATTTTTTGATAGATTGTCAGGATATTTTAAATTTTGTACATTTGTGTAAATCATGTGGTTTACCATGTCAGCAACAAGAAATTATTTACAGCATTTCGTGAGTGGATGATGACATGCAAACAATATATTATCCATACCAATTAATTAGTCGATAAGTAATTCAAAAATAAAAGGTTTAGCTTGCAAATTGTCAAATGTCTTGATATTTGGTAGGAGTGGCCTAGTGGTTAGGGTGGTGGACTTTGGTCCTGGGGAACTGAGTTCGATTCCCGGCACAGGCAGCTCCTTGTGACTCTGGGCAAGTCACTTAACCCTTCATTGCCCCATGTAAGCCGCATTGAGCCTGCCATGAGTGGGAAAGCGCAGGGTACAAATGTAACAAAAATAAAATAGATACTATTGGAGATTCTACATGGAATGTTGCTCCTATTGGAGATTCTACATGGAATGTTGCTATTCCACTAGCAACATTCCATGTAGAAGGCTGCGCAGGCTTCTGTTTCTGTGAGTCTGACGTCCTGCACGTATGTGCAGGACGTCAGACTCACAGAAGCAGAAGCCTGCGCGGCTACATTGGTGGAATAGCAACATTCCATGTAGAATCTCAAATGGTAGCAACAGTGGAGGAGTGGCCTAGTGGTTAGGGTGGTGGACTTTGGTACTGAGGAACTGAGTTCGATTCTCACTTCAGGCACAGGCAGCTCCTTGTGACTCTTAACCCTCCATTGCCCCATGTAAGCCGCATTGAGCCTGCCATGAGTGGGAAAGCGCAGGGTACAAATGTAACAAAAATAAAATAGATACTATTGGAGATTCTACATGGAATGTTGCTCCTATTGGAGATTCTACATGGAATGTTGCTATTCCACTAGCAACATTCCATGTAGAAGGCTGCGCAGGCTTCTGTTTCTGTGAGTCTGACGTCCTGCACGTATGTGCAGGACGTCAGACTCACAGAAGCAGAAGCCTGCGCGGCTACATTGGTGGAATAGCAACATTCCATGTAGAATCTCAAATGGTAGCAACAGTGGAGGAGTGGCCTAGTGGTTAGGGTGGTGGACTTTGGTACTGAGGAACTGAGTTCGATTCCCACTTCAGGCACAGGCAGCTCCTTGTGACTCTTAACCCTCCATTGCCCCATGTAAGCCGCATTGAGCCTGCCATGAGTGGGAAAGCGCGGGGTACAAATGTAACAAAAAAACAAACAAACAAACAAACAAACAAACAGTATTAGGGCTCAACACAGTCGTTTCAAAAGCCAATCTCGCCTCCAAGGGGTTAAAAGACAAAGGGATTCTTGTTGAGTTTTCAGGGGCTGGCTGCATGCTCTCTGGTTTACCATGGTAGAACTAGCCCTCTCCTAGTAATTTTAAGCTGCAGGACTCCTAAAAGTAAATAGCCTCCTCCACACCCAATCACGTCCGCTACCAAGCAACAGAAGTAACCACAGGTTGCTTGTGGGAGCTGGACTTTGACATTGGAATATACAGGTAATTAGTGAAAACCAAGCTGAATTGTAGAAGCCAGACTATAACAAGCTTTTTGGAACTAACAATAGATCTATTCTAATTACATAATGGCAACTTTTTCTCCCACTGAAGGATAGGAGAAACTTGCAAGAGCTTTTATTACAGCAAAAAAAAAGCACTACAGCAGCAAGAAAACCCTGAGATCCTTCTGTGTACGAAAATGTACAATTAACAATGGATAACTGTTCCGCCCTTTTGAAGGAAAGAGTTGGGAACATTTTTTGTTCATTATAGAAAAGGGCTGAAAGAATTTAGCTCTGTGGTCTCCTGTCTAACCCACAACAAACTCAAACTTTACTGTCAAAACAAAGATTCTTTGTGTCTTTTGCCTCCAATGTAAGGATGTGGTGATTTGGAAATAAAAATGTTAGGAAGTGAAAATCAAATCAACATAGTAACATAGTAGATGACGGCAGAAAAAGACCTCCATGGTCCATCCAGTCTGCCCAACAAGATAACTCATATTTGCTGCTTTTTGTGTATACCCTACTTTGATTTGTACCTATGCTCTTCAGGGCACAGACCGTATAAGTCTGCCCAGCAGTATCCTCACCTCCCCAGCCCTGCCTCCCAACCCCGGCACAGACCGTACAAGTCTGTCCAGCACTATCCCCACCTCCCAACCACCAGTCCCGCTTCCCAACCACCGGCTCTGGCACAGGCACAGACCGTATAAGTCTGCCCAGCACTATCCTCACCTCCCCAGCCCTGCCTCCCAACCCCGGCACAGACCGTACAAGTCTGTCCAGCACTATCCCCGCCTCCCAACCACCAGCCCCGCCTCCCGATCTTGACTAAGCTCCTGAGGATCCATTCCTTCGGCACAGGATTCCTTTATGCTTATCCCACGCATGTTTGAATTCCGTTACTGTTTTCATTTCCACCACCTCCCGCGGGAGGGCATTCCAAGCATCCACTACTCTCTCCGTGAAAAAATACTTCCTGACATTTTTCTTGAGTCTGCCCCCCTTCAATCTCATTTCATGTCCTCTCGTTCTACCACCTTCCCATCTCCGGAAAAGATTCGTTTGCGGATTAATACCTTTCAAATATTTGAACGTCTGTATCATATCACCCCTGTTTCTCCTTTCCTCCAGAGTATACATGTTTAGTTCAGCAAGTCTCTCCTCATATGTCTTGTAACGCAAATCCCATACCATTCTCGTAGCTTTTCTTTGCACCGCTTCAATTCTTTTTACATCCTTAACAAGATACGGCCTCCAAAACTGAACACAATACTCCAGGTGGGGCCTCACCAACGACTTATACAGGGGCATCAACACCCCCTTTCTTCTGCTGGTCACACCTCTCTTTATATAGCCTAACAACCTTCTAGCTACTGCCACCGCCTTGTCACACTGTTTCGTCGCCTTCAAATCCTCAGATACTATCACCCCAAGATCCCTCTCTCCGCCCGTACCTATCAGACTCTCCCCGCCTAACACATACGTCTCCCGTGGATTTCTACTTCCTAAGTGCATCACTTTGCATTTCTTCGCATTGAATTTTAATTGCCAAACCTTAGACCATTCTTCTAGCTTCCATATGTCCTTTTTCATGTTTTCCACTCCCTCCGGGGTGTCCACTCTGTTACAGATCTTAGTATCATCCGCAAATAGGCAAACTTTACCTTCTAACCCTTCGGCAATGTCACTCACAAATATATTGAACAGAATCAGCCCCAGCACCGATCCTTGAGGCACTCCACTACTTACCTTTCGCTCCTCAATAAATGCATACTTGATGTTGTTATTCAGTATCAGGAATTTGGAGTAGCCAAATGGTTAATGCAGTGGGCTGAGAACCAGTGGCGTGGCTAGGTAGGGCCACTGGGGCCTAAGCCTCCACTCAGATTTCGTCCGAGCCCCTGGTTTTGCTGGCAGGGATCCCCAACCCCCGCCAGCCGAAGACTTCTTCAGCACTGGTCTCCTCGCCTCCCCGCTCCGCCACATCCCACAGCACCAAATACCTTTGCTAGTGGGGGTCCCCAACTCCCGCCAGCTGAAGCCTTCATCAGCGCCGGTCTCCCGCGCACCGCGTTCACTGCCCTGTATTTTCTTCTTCCTGACATTTTGTGCACGCTCCTTTAAGTGAAATTAAAGGAGCATGCACAGAACGTCAGAAGGAAGAAAGCACAGGGCAGCGAACACGGCGCGCCAGAGACCGGCACTGAAGAAGGCTTCAGCTGGCGGGGGTTGGGGACCCCCGCTAGCAAAGGTATTTGCTGCTGTGGGGTGCAGCAAGGTAAGGCAGTGGGAGGGGGAGCGAGACGGCGGGGTGGCAGACTAAAATGTGCCCCCCCCCCCCCCCCAACCACAAGGTCTGGCTATGCCCCTGCTGAGAACCTGGGGAAACGTGTTCCACTGCAGCTTCTTGTGATCCTGAGCAAGTCACTTAACCCTTCGTTGCCCCAGATACAAAAACTTAGATCATGAGCCCACTAGGGACAGAGAAAGTACCTGAATATAATAAATGTAAACCATTTTGATTGTACAATAGAAAAGGTGGTATAGCAAATCCATGACCCTTTACCCTTGGTCAACCTGAATTACAATGAAACAAACTGCAGGATGGGAAGCAGACTTAGGTATCCTAGAACATATTTCATCATTTATTTATTTAGATTTTGCACACACCTTTTTTCATTAGTAGCTCACGGTGAGTTACATTCAAGTACTCTGGATATTTCTCTGTCCCAGGAGGGCTCACAATCTTAAGTTTGTACCTGAGGCAATGGAGGGTTAAGTGACTTGTCCAAGGTCACAAGGAGCAGCAGTGGGATTTGAACCGACCACCTCTGGATTGCAAGACCAGTAAGCTAACCACTAGGCCACTCCTCCACTAGCAACATTCCATGTAGAATCTCAAAAGTGGCAACATTCTATGTAGAATCTTCAATAGTAGCAACATTCCATATATTTATTTAGATTTTGCTCACACCTTTTTCAGTAGTAGCTCAAGGTGAGTTACATTCAGGTACTCTGGATAGTTCTCTGTCCCAGGCGGGCTCACAATTTAAGTTTGTACCTGAAGCAATGGAGGGTTAAGTGACTTGCCCAAGATCACAAGGAGCAGCAGTGGGATTTGAACCGGCCACCTCTGGATTTCAAGCCACTAGGCCACTCCTCGTTTGTCTTGGCTTCAAAATTATAGCCTCCTGTACTCCCCAGGTGTACACTTGAAAGGAACACGCTGCAGGTTTCTCTGCTGATCAGTGGAACGTTCTTATGAAACATTCTGTTCGAGGGTTCAGAGTGCTTGTTCGTTGCAACCTCTTCAGACCCTTGACCATCAGGCAAACTGGGGCTGGTGGAAAGCTGCCCTCCAAGCCAATCCTCGCCCCCTTTTTTGCTTGGAGTCAGCAGGGGTAGCAGACAGCGTGCCCTCTGGTAGTCTCTCCCCTGTGCACAATGCGTTAGATGTTGTCGGCGCTGACAAATGTGTTTCCTGCTCCAAGTACATTTCACTTAGTAAGGTATTTTCATCTGGTCCCAAGAGTGGTATTACTCTACAGCTATGAAAAGTTATCAGCAGAATCTACTCTGTTCCAGCATTCAATGTCTATGCCTAGGTTAAAAAGAGTTACAGTCACAAAAGCACCACACATCTGTGTTTTCAGGTACAACACAATCACCTACCTGAAAGGGGGGGGGGTTCTCCTTAGACAGCAGGATAAATCGCACACACACACACGCGCAAGTGGGTTTCATCACCCGAGAACAGTGGTTCCCAAGTCCGGTCCTGGGGAACCTCTCGCCAGTCAGGTTTTCAGGATATCCACAATAAATATGCATGAAAGAGATTTGCTTATAATGGAGGCAGTGCATGCCAATCAAGCTCACAAATATTCATTGTGGATATCCTGAACAGCTGACTGGCAAGGGGTACCCCAGGAACGGACTTGAGAAACACTGCCCTAGAAGAACTTACAGGGTAAAGGGTCATGGATTTGATATACTGCCTTTCTGTGGTATAACCAAAGCAGTTTCAAGTTTTTATTATATACAGGTACTTTTTCTGTCCTTAGTGGGCTCACAAGCTAAGTTTTTGTACCTAGGGCAATGGAGGGTTAAGTGATTTGCCAAGGGTCACAAAAAGCCACAGGAGGAATTGAAGCTCCCCAGACTGTCAGCCCACTGCACTAACCATTAGGCTACTCCTCCCAGACTCTCAGCTCACTGCACTATTAGGCTACTCTTTACAGACTCCTGTCATACTGAAGGTCCATCTAGCCTGGTATCCTGCATCCAACAGTGGCCAATCCAGGTTACAAGTACCTGGCAAAATCCCAAAGAGTAGCAAGGTTCCATGCTACAGATACCAAGGATAAGTAGTGCCTTTCCCTGTGTCTACTTTAATAGCAGCTTATGGACTTTTCCTTCAGGTACTCGTCAGCCTTTTGCAAAACCAGATATGCTAGCTGCTTTAACCACATCCCTGGCAACAAGGTCCTAATTGATTAAACAATACTACCATGTAACTTCATGGATTATCCCCTAGTTGTACTTTTCGAAAGACTGAAACGGTAACGGAATTCAAACATGCGTGGGATAAGCATAAAGGAATCCTGTGCCGAAGGAATGGATCCTCAGGAGCTTAGTCAAGATCGGGAAGCGGGGCTGGTGGTTGGGAGGCGGGGATAGTGCTGGACAGACTTGTACGGTCTGTGCCAGAGCCGGTGGTGGGAAGCGGGACTGGTGGTTGGGAGGCGGGGATAGTGCTGGACAGACTTGTACGGTCTGTGCCAGAGTCGGTGGTTGGGAGGCAGGGCTGGTGGTTGGGAGGTGAGGATAGTGCTGGGCAGACTTATACGGTCTGTGCCAGAGCTGGTGGTGGGAGGCGGGGCTGGTTGGGAGGCGGGGATAGGGCTGGGCAGACTTATACGGTCTGTGCCAGAGCCGGTGATGGGAAGCGGGACTGGTGGTTGGGAGGTGAGGATAGTGCTGGGCAGACTTATACGGTCTGTGCCAGAGCTGGTGGTGGGAGGCGGGGCTGGTGGTTGGGAGGCGGGGATAGTGCTGGACAGACTTGTACGGTCTGTGCCAGAGTCGGTGGTGGGAAACGGGACTGGTGGTTGGGAGGCGGGGATAGTGCTGGACAGACTTGTACGGTCTGTGCCAGAGTCGGTGGTTGGGAGGCAGGGCTGGTGGTTGGGAGATGAGGATAGTGCTGGGCAGACTTATACGGTCTGTGCCAGAGCTGGTGGTGGGAGGCGGGGCTGGTGGTTGGGAGGTGAGGATAGTGCTGGGCAGACTTATACGGTCTGTGCCCTGAAGAGCACAGGTACAAATCAAAGTAGGGTATACACAAAAAGCAGCAAATATGAGTTATCTTGTTGGGCAGACTGGATGGACCGTGCAGGTCTTTTTCTGCCGTCATCTACTATGTTACTAAACAATTGGCTCATATTTACCCATTCTACTCCATTCAAGGTTTTGTAGACATCTATCATATCCCACTCACCCGTCTCTTCTCCAGTCTTTTCCTTCTATGAAAGGAATTCCATCCCATTTTGGTCACTCTTTTTTGAGCCTTTTCTAATTCTGTTATATATTTTTCAAATACAACGACCAGAAACTCGAGGTGAAGTCATACCATGGAGCGATAGAGAGGCATAATAATATTCTTTTATCTGATGTCTTTAAGACTAACATACCCTATCCGACACTGATGTGGTTGAGTGTTTTTCTCTTTGGGGGCACACGGCAAATATGGGGGCTATCAATGTCTGAGTGCTGACAGCATTATGTTTTGATAAACACTAAAGTCAATGCTTCTTTACTTCCACTCTTCGATGATGGCACAAATAAGATAGAATCCTTCACCTTCTTCAGACAGGTACTAATTAATGTTTGATTCCAATGGGTCATGTTCACACTCAAAGTCGAGGGAGATAAAGATGCTCAGCGCCAATGAATCCAACGTCTGGAGCAGCTTAAAGTTCCTTTAAATCTTATGCCTCTGATGCCAGTGAACATGGATCAGTCTTAGATGGATATGGGTATGGATCGTGCATTTGATATACTGCTTTTCTGTGGTACAACCAACATAGTTTACTTACTATATACAGGTACTTTCTCTGTCCCTTGTAGGTTCACAATCTAACCCTCCCTGTTTACTAAGTCACGTGGCAACGCTAACACAGCCCATTCAAAGTTTGTTGAATCTGGGGCAATGGAAGGTTGGGTGAATCTCTTCATAAAGGTGATTAATAAATCCCGATAAATAAATAAAATAAGTGTTTTGTCCAGGGTCACAAGGAGCCGCAGTGGAATCGAACCCATTTCCCCTGGCTCCTAACATTAACATGAAAGAAACTAATCATTCAGAACACACATTCCATCCATCTCTCTCAGGGTTTTAGACCACAGGACAATGATTCGAGGCCCGCCCGGCCCAGATGCATGCTTTATCCAGCAAAAAAAATAACAACAAAATTACTCCCTGAAGCCCTAATTTTGATAGGCAGTCTGAAACAAGTGCGTTTTTAAAGCTGATCTGACAACATGTCATCTAAGCCATTAAGTATGTACACATTGTGCAGTTAGGCATAAGCACTTACTTCAGCTATACAGTTTGTATAAACGCTTGCACCTAAATGCTAGAAAAACTGCATAACTTACAATTTTCTATAAATTATGTGCAGAAGTGTGAGCCCCCTCATGTGCTGCCCAGACTCTGCTATGTGTATGCTGACATGTCAAACACACGTTAAGATATCTGCATATTTACAGAATAGCAATTAGCTGGATTTTTAGTATTTACGCATGTATGTGCCAATATTCTAATCATTTGTGTGCGTTATTTGGCGTATAAATGTTGGTAATTGGTGTTGTCACTCACACTGTTATCAGACTACCTCACATCCACCCAAGATGGAGAAAAAAAGCCTCAGCCTAGCCGCTCAACCAGCCTGACTTACAGACTATAAGGTTTGAGCTCGGCTTCCCATCATATGGCTTAGGAAAAAAAAACTCTTTATCGTTTCACACATCAGCATCAACATTTATTCTCCAAATTTCTGTGCCCGGTGTATAAATCTCAAATTTTCTCTATACAGTGTGTGTGTCTCTCTTCTTCCTCAGATCAATTATTTGATAGTTCTTTGATAAAGTCAATTTCACATACATAGCGATTGGACTTAAAGCTAAGTGTTGTCTGAAGGGTACACCGGGGCTGAATATGAACTGACTCTATATATGTGAAATTGACTTTATCAAAGAACTATCAAATAATTGATCTGAGGAAGAAGAGAGACACACACACTGTATAGAGAAAATTTGACATTTATACACCGGGCACAGAAATTTGGAGAATAAATGTTGATGCTGATGTGTGAAATGATAAGTTTTTTTTTTTCCTAAGCCATATGATGGGAAGGCCGAGCTCAAACCTTATAGTCTAAGTCAGGCTGGTTGAGCGGTTAGGCTGAGGCTTTTTTTTCTCCACCTTGAGTGGATGTGAGGTAGTGTGAGCGACAACACCAATTACACACAGCTGGTGCAAGGCTGGGTTTTTAATTTTCTATTTATTAAGATTAGCTAGAGTGAAGTATAAATGTTGGTGCCTGTTTTATCCAATTACCCCTATACAGCCACTTGTATCCCAGGATGAGAAATGCTTAGATTTATTTTTGTAAACATCAGTACACATGTTTATGGAGTTTCTGCTCCACAGAGATTCCATACCATTTTGTACTGAGTCAAGATTTAATAGTTTTAAAAGGAAAAGATGGAAATAACAAGAGCAGATCAATAATAGATGCACATAAACCTTTATTTGTAGAAAAGCAAACTAATACATGGGCAAAATACTTAAGTTTGCTTTTCTACAAATAAAGGTTTATGTGCATCTATTATTGATCTGCTCTTGTTATTTCCATCTTGGAGTTTGCAGATCATCTGCCCTGTTGTTTTCTGGCATAGTGTTAAAAGGGTGCACAATACCTAACTGTAATCTTTGAGAACCATCATTTATTATAGCAATGGCAAATGTAAACTGTATGGGCAAAATACCAATGTAAAAGATTTAAAATGCTCTCAAATTTCATAGAGCTACAACACTATACTGTCTACCCTTGGTTTCCAGCCTTACCTTTGCCAAGTACTTTCTTGATTTGCTCTCGTTCTGGTGACGGCAGGCATGAAGGTAACATGTGATAGCTGACACCCCAAGATGAAGCTGGCGTTCCTTCACAAAGATGTTTTCCAAGTAGTCCCCCCACATTGCCCAGGCCTTCACAAGTACATCATGCATCTGGACAGCAGCTGAGAAGGCTTTGTTTGCATCCTCAGATCTGTAGCAGAGAGGAGATGGGGGAGGTGGACAAACTTAATGAAAACTGCTAATAATAATGCTATATGGTTAATTTCATGTCCATCTTCCTGCTAGGATAGCAGGTCTCAAGTCCAGCCCTCTAGGAAGACAGAACAACTATATTATGCAAACTAAACTGGTTCTTCAACCAAGAGTATGCAAATATATCCAGATACACATTCATTGTGGGGGATTCTGAAAACCAAACCTATTTATGGTTCTGAAGCTCCTCAGTACCTCTCCACTCTCATCTCTCCCTTCATTCCTCCCCGGGAACTCCATTCACTGGGTAAAACTCTCTTATCTGCACCCTTCTTCTCCACCGCTAACTCCAGATGCCGTCCCTTTTATCTTGCTGCAGCATATACCTGGAATAGACTTCCTGAGCCGGCAGGTCAAGCTCCATCTCTGGCCGTCTTCAAATCTAGGCTAAAAGCCCACCTTTTTGATGCAGCTTTTAACTGCTAACCCTTACTCACATTTCAGGTAAACACCTACAGGATAACAGCATGCCTCCCCAAATAGTCCTGCATCTCTCTTCAAAAATGAGATGTATCAGTCCCAGCTGACTAAAGGAACAGGAAAGTCATGCCATTCCTTATTCAGTATCACAAGAATGCAAGGTGCTCTGTATCAGTCGGCCATGCCAAGCACCAGCACCTGTATACACACCCCACACAGAAGGAAAGTGTGTTGTAGGACAAACACGCACAAAACAACAGGGGTGAAAGTGGAGCAAATTCCAAATGACTAAGGCAGACAAGGAGTAGGAGCACCCAAAAAGTTTATTCGCCAAAATAAACTGACCCAAATGACCCTACTCGAGCCGTGTTTTGGTACAAGGCCTTCTTCAAGGGTCAATATAGTTCAGGTAAATCAGCAACACAGAAAATGTAAAAACCAATAAATACTGGAGCTCAATACACACGTGCCGTTGAAATCAGTCTACTCTAGCGTTCCCTTATTTTCTTTGTTATTTTTATAATTTGATAGTAAACTGCTATGTTCTTCCCTCTGATAACTGCGGTATATTAAGTACTTTTAATAAACAAACACTGGTCTGACATGATTTCGGCTCACTCCTCCCGAAACTCCTGAAGACACCCTCTCACAGGGGGAAGAGAAGAGCAGACCAGCCTCACATCATTGCGAAGCTTGGGAGCCAATGGGCACTCTAGCTGACAAAGGAAGGACTTCCTGTCCGCACTAAAGGAAGATTGGCATGCATGAAAGCGGGACTTCTGACTATATTGCTGACGACCAGGCCAGTGCTCTCTTGAAATGGAAATCTCCATGAAAATAGACAACCAGAGGCTTTTGGCTTATTCTCCGGCAATTGCGGATGCTTAGTTTCCCCCAATTCTTTCACCAAGTTACTGAGATCTTCTCCAAACAGCCACTTGCTCCGAAAGGGTAGTTTAACTAGACGTAACTTTGATGCTGTATCCGCTGTCTAATGCCGCAACCAGAGTTGCCGACATGCTGTGACAGCCAAAGACATACTGCGGGCTGTAATATGTCATAAACAGCATTCACCTAGTAGGCCAACCGTGCTTCCTTTTGGGCACTATCCAGCTTATTTTCAAAAGAGATCGCCGGCCATATTCTGACACAAATTGGGAGATGGCTGGTCAAATCGGTATAATTGAAAGCCGATTTTGGCCGGCTCCAACTGCTTTCCGTCGCTGGGACAGGCAAAGTTCCCGGGGGCGTGTCGGAAGGGTAGCGAAGGCGGGACAGGGGCGTGCTTAAGAGATGGGCGCCCTCGGCTGATACTGGAAAAAAGAAGGGCGGCCCTGGCAAGAATTTGGTCCACTTTATTTGGTCCCTTATTTTCAGGTTCAAGTCCCAAAAAAGTGTCTGAACTGACCAGATGACCACAGGAGGGAATCACCTCCCCTGACCCCCCCAGTGGTCACTAACCCCCTCCCACCTTCAAAAAAACAACTTAAAAAACTTTTTTTGCCAGCCTCTATGCCAGCCTCAAATGTCATATTCAGGTCCATCGCAGCAGTATACAGGTCCTTGGAGCAGTTTTAGTGGGTGCAGTGGACTCCCCCCCTACCTGTTACACGTGGTGGAAAATAGGAGCCCTTCAAAACCCACCCGAAACCCACTATACCCACATGTAGGTGCCCCCCTTCACCCCTTAGGGTTATGGTAGTGGTGTATAGTTGTGAGGAGTGGGTTTGGGGGGGGGGGTTGGGGGGCTCAGCACCTATGCACCTGGGAGCTATTTTTTTTTTTTTTTTAATTTTTAGAAGTGCCCCCTAGGGTGCCCGGTTGGTGTCCTGGCATGTCAGGGGGACTAGCGCACTACAAATGCTGGCTCCTCCCATGACCAAATGCCTTGGATTTGGCCGGGTTTGAGATGGCCGGCCTAGGTTTCCATTATCGGCGAAAACCGAGGCCGGCCATCTCTGACATTTGGCTGGCCCCAACCGTATTATCGAAACGAAAGATGGCCAGCCATCTTTTTCGATAATACAGTTGGGCTCTGCCCCTTTGCGGAGCCAGACCCGAAAATGGCAGGCGCCATTCGATTATGCCCCTCTATGGCACCCATCTTGTTTTGCTAATTACTGATACTAATTCAGGCATGCTCTTGCTACAAATGAGCTACACACTGTTGCTTGAACACCCCAAAAGGCCACTTAAAAGGCCTGTTTAGTGAACATTCTAGTTTCCTATCCTGTAAGTCTTCTAGGGCAATGCCCCATTCCACTGACAAGGTGGTCTTCTTAATCACCACCACAACCAGGGAATCCACCCTGGGAAACTGCAATGTATCTTTCCCCTCCGGATCTAAGGGGTAGAGGCGTGTCTGGTGAGACCCATTCTGTTGTAATCAGGTCCTGAATGTCTGGATGTATCAGGGAGGCCTTAGAAGGACCTCGAAGCTACCTCATGACCAACAAAGAAGGAACTCCTGATGCCAAAGCAGAAGGCTCCTCAATGGAAAGCACTGCCAATGCCTCAGAAATAAGAGTACTGAGCTCCTCTTTATGAAACCTTTTCAGTACTTTTGGATCATCCCCCCTCCTCTAACAGCTCCTTCGCTCCTCTGAATAGATCGAGGCCACATCAGGTAAGGAGGGAGAAGCAGGGATAGCCTCATGTGCCCACTCCTGGAGTTCTAAACAAGATCTCTTAGGAGCCAGAGGGGCAGCAGGGTGAGAAACTGAAGCACCTTGCAGCAACTCTGGCTGTCCGTGCTTCAGTAAATAGGCCTGATTTAAGAGTAATATAAATTCCGGAGAAAACAAAGGTCCCAATGAAGCTGAATGCTCTGTTGGGCCCTGAGGCTGCAAAAATGGCTGTTGTGCTCAGAGTGTGATCAGACAGAGGCTGCTCCTCAATGTCTGTCGGGCCCGACAAAAATGGCATCCATTCCTGTGCTCTCCTGCATCGTGTTTTCAGGATAGCCACCAAAACTGTGCATCAGATAGATTTAAATACCATGAAAGCAGTGCATGCAAATCTATCTCGTGCATATCCACTATGGATATCCTGAAAATCTGATGGTGTGCTTTAAGGACTGAAATTGAGAAGCACTGCTTTAAAGCTTAGAATAAATAAAGCCTTTTCCCTAGCATGAATTAATCTAGATACCTTATCTAAAAAAAATATTTTGTTCAGCCTAACATGGGCCCACTGTAATTCATCTTGGCTATGGTAACCTAACATCTGCAAACACATTTCTTTGTCCCATCTAGTATATTCGGGATGGAGGCGGAGGTTTCTGCTACTTGTATGAACTTAATGATTCATGCGTACGTGGAATTTACCTATGAGAGATTAACCATTTCTTTAAACAGCTGTTACAAAAATCAACAGGGTATCCAGATGGCTCTGAGTCAACAGGGATGAATTTAGCCAGACCAGACATTAAAATCCTTCAATTGCATAAGCTAAATTTGTAGTTACTCTTTCTATTTTATTGGACTAGAAAGTACAGTAGAAGTCACTACAGAAAGAGATCAAACCAACCTCTCCCCAGATGACAGTCGTCGGCTAACCTTAGAAATACGATGTTCTGTTGGGATTCCCCAAAGTTTGATCTTATTTTGCTTCTCAACATTCAACAGAAACAGCACAAGAGAGCTCTAATATTGAAATTTTTGTTGCAAATAAATAGCAACTGTCCTTTCATCACTTTTATTTTGTTATTTTTGTTACATTTGTACCCCGCGCTTTCCCACTCATGGCAGGCTCAATGCAGCTTACATGGGGCAATGGAGGGTTAAGTGACTTGCCCAGAGTCACAAGGAGCTGCCTGTGCCTGAAGTGGGAATCAAACTCAGTTCGTCAGTTCCCCAGGACCAAAGTCCACCACCCTAACCACTAGGCCACTCCTCCACTGTTGCTACTATTTGAGATTCTACATGGAATGTTGCTATTCCACTAGCAACATTCCATGTAGAAGTTGGCCCTTGCAGATCACCAATGTGGCCGCGCAGGCTTCTACATGGAACGTTGCTAGTGGAATAGCAACATTCCATGTAGAATCTCCAATAGTAGCAACATTCCATGTAGAATCTCCAATAGTATCTACTTTATTTTTGTTACATTTGTACCCTGCGCTTTCCCACTCATGGCAGGCTCAATGCGGCTTACATGGGGCAATGGAGGGTTAAGTGACTTGCCCAGAGTCACAAGGAGCTGCCTGTGCCTGAAGTGGGAATCAAACTCAGTTCCTCAGTTCCCCAGGACCAAAGTCCACCACCCTAACCACTAGGCCACTCCTCCACTGTTGGTACTATTTGAGATTCTACATGGAATGTTGCTATTCCACTAGCAACATTTCATGTAGAAGTCGGCCCTTGCAGATCACCAATGTGGCCGCGCAGGCTTCTGCTTCTGTGAGTCTGACATACGTGCAGGACGTCAGACTCACAGAAAAAGAAGCCTGCGCAGCCTTCTACATGGAATGTTGCTAGTGGAATAGCAACATTCCATGTAGAATCTCCAATAGTAGCAACATTCCAAGTAGAATGTCCAATAGTAGCAACATTCCATTTAGAATCTCCAATAGTATCTATTTTATTTTTGTTACATTTGTACCCTGCGCTTTCCCACTCATGGCAGGCTCAATGCGGCTTACATGGGGCAATGGAGGGTTAAGTGACTTGCCCAGAGTCACAAGGAGCTTAACTCAAATATACTACCCAAACAATACACAAGCCAGCATAAGTTAAATCTCTTACTGCCTATTACAAACTTACATTTTTTTATATAGTGATGCATGCTTATTTTCAGTATCCTAATTATTTTATAGCTAAACATGCTTATTTTCAGTATCCTAATTATTTTATAGCTAAACAGTGTTACATGAAAAGACAGACATAAAGCTGAACAAATAAAAGCAAAAAGGAAGGTTTATCTTCCAAAAGCTAGACAAAAGATGCATTAAACCAGTCTAATAAAAAACTATCACTTTATTTTATTTATTTCTATACTTTCAAGTGGACTGACTGTGATAAAAAGACAACCCTCTCAAAAGCTCCCTCATGTATTTAAATCTAAAGAACTTGCCACCTGATGGCTTGGTTGAGAAGACTTGGGTTCTGTTCCTAGATCAAAAGCCCTGGGGGAGGCAAGAGTCTCAACAGTAACACCTAGTGAAAAGACTCAGGTCGACTTTTAGCTCAGTCCTGGAGACAGCCACAGTTTATGGCTCCTGGCCATGGGCTATCGTTGCAATGGTGGGCATGGGTTGGGAGGGAACTGTGCAAATAAAGAAAACACCCCAGGGTAGCTATAAATTAAGGTTCAGGACATAGCCCCCAAAAGACTGGTGCTGACAAAGTCCAAAAGGAGCAGGGACTAGGGGGCATGCAATGAAGCTACAAAGTAGTAAATTGAATACGAATCGTAGAAAAGATTTCTTCACTCAACGTGTAATTAAACTCTGGAATTCGCTGCCAGAGAATGCGGTAAAGGCGGTTAGCTTAGCGGGGTTTAAAAAGGATCTGGACGGCTTCCTAAAGGAAAAGTCCATAGACCATTATTAAATTGACTTGGGAAAATCCACTGCTTATTTCTGGGATAAGCATCATAAAATGTGTAGAGCTTTTCAGGGATCTTGCCAGGGATTTGTGACCTGGATTGGCCACCATTGGAAACAGGATACTGGGCTTGATGGACCTTTGGTCTGTCCCAGTGTGTCAATACTTATAACCTAGGGAAGGGGGGAATTTTTTTTTTGTTTTGTTACATTTGTACCCCGCGCTTTCCCACTCATGGCAGGCTCAATGCGGCAGGCAATGGAGGGTTAAGTGACTTGCCCAGAGTCACAAGGAGCTGCCTGTGGCGGGAATCGAACTCAGTTCCTCAGTTCCCCAGGACCAAAGTCCACCACCCTAACCACTAGGCCACTCCTCCACTTGCTTGGGTCACTGAAAAAAAATGAAATATGTAAGTCTAGAATTGCAAGCTTACAACGCTATGCAAGGATGCATGAATAAAGCAACCACTGCAAAGCTAAAACATGATGCAAAACCCTAACAACCTTGCTTGTCAAGGAACTTATTAGCCTCAGTATTACAGAACCACTTTATTTTGCTGGGTAACATGCCTAGCCTTAGGCTGAGATTACAGCATGGAGCAGGGCTGATAAATGACTCACTTTATCACTACCTTCCACTTCTAACAATGGGATTTGTCATACATCTTCTCTTTCCCTATTCTTGCCCGTGTTATTTATCAGACTGGCACCTCAGATGACTCTCTTCATGCTCCTTCTGTCACCTTGGTAATGAAAGAGGAAGCAAAAAGCAGGATGGTGTGTCTACAGATGACCTTTATCTTCCCCATGGGCTGGATTTGGCCTGCTTTAATGCAACCTATGACGAGCTGATTCGCTGATCATTCTTGGCCCTCTTATCCATCGTGCATACTTACTTGTTAATCTGAGCTAAGAACATTCCCTTCAGTGCATAGAATTCAGCTGTCATTTCCTTAGTGAAATACTTCAGGTTTGTGGATTCGATCACCTCCAGGCCCTGTTAGGAAGCATAGAAAGAAAAAATAGTTTTTAAAAATATTTACCCAGGAAAGTTTCTCAAACTCTATATTTTTGTGGGCTAAATATGTTTTTGGAAAGCTTTCAACCGCTATTTCCCTTCGCTGCCTCAAAATCTAGTCAAAAATGTATTGTTACATCAATAAAACGTCATCAAAAAATTCCTTGGTAAACCAAATGAAACAGCAAAACCTGGAACATGATTTTGCTATTGCAAACTTCATCACACAAACAATGGATCATCTCATCTGAAATTTTGCTGTTCAGTGCATATAGCCTATGAGAACAGTGGAGTTGTCTGTGGTTGTTAAACTGGTTACTGGTCTCCAACCAAACAGAACAGTGATGAGTTGGGTCACTTTGAAGCGGAGATGAAGCTGAAGATGGTGGCAATTCTTGGCAAACAGACATATGTCTCTACCAAAACAGACTGCTGGTCATCCCATAGATTTTACACCGAGTTGACTGTCCACTGGATTGACAATAGTTTTTCGAGAGGAAGTCTGCTCATCTGGCCTTAAAACTGAAAAGCTCCCACACGTTGAATATCTTTGAGAACTCATACAAGAACATTAAGGGGGGTCTTTTACAAAGGTGTGCTTAGAGTTTTTAGCACGCGATACACGCTAAGATGCCAATAGGAATATAATGTTGATGATAAAGCAGTCTATGCTATATGGAAGACAAGTGTTTCAGATAGAGATTCCCTTGATCAAAATCTGCAGACCCAGTTAGAAGGCATCAGTATTTTTTCAGCCTGGTCTTAAACACTGAACACTCCACTTCCTGCCAGTGCAGTTGTTGAACACCACCTTAGCTGTGCTGGGATTAGTAACTCCCCAATCATACTCGCATGAGTGACAGTCATTTTCAAAATTTAGTTTTACTACCAGCAAAATGGACTGAATTGTAGAGCAGTAAAGAAAATTGTAGAGAATTCTTTTAGTTTTCAGGCTGTACAATTTTGGCTCTGTCTTCTGATAGTTCTTTTACAAAAGAACTAAAAACGATCTTATTTAAAAAATGTTATGCTTAATTTTTCTATAATGTTTTAATTTTGTTAATCGCTTTGAACTTAAGTGCTGTTAAGAATGCTGATTGGTGGGGGTCATCATAGTAGAGATGCCATCTTTCTTTTGGCCAACAGGGGTCATCACAGTAGAGACGCCATCTTTCCTTTGGCTAGAGGGGGTCATCACAGTAGAGACACCATCTTTCCTTTGGCCAGCGGGGGTCATCACAGTAGAGATACCATCTTTCCTTTGGCCAGCAAAAGTCATCATAGTAGAAACATCATCTTTCCTTTGGTAAGCGGGGGAGGGGGGGTCACCACAGTAGAGATGCCATCTTTCCTTTCAATATATTTGGAGCCATCACAGTAGAGACACCATCTTTCCTTTGACCAGTGGGAGCCATCACAGTAGAGACACCATCTTTCCTTTGGCCAGTGGGAGCCATCATAGTAGAGACACCATCTTTCCTTTAGCCAGCAGGGGGTCATCACAGTAGAGACACCATCTTTCTTTTGGCCAGCGCAAGACCACAGTAGAGATGCCATCTTTCCTTTAACCAGCGGGAGTCATCATAGTAGAGATGCCATCTTTCCTTTGGCCAGTGGGGATCATCACAGTAGATGCCATCTTTCCTTTGGCCAGCGGGGGTCATCACAGTAGAGATACCATCTTTCCTTTGGCCAGCAAAAGTCATCATAGTAGAAACATCATCTTTCCTTTGGTAAACGGGGGAGGGGGGGTCACCACAGTAGAGATGCCATCTTTCCTTTCAATATATTTGGAGCCATCATAGTAGAGACAGCATCTTTCCTTTGGCCAGTGGGAGCCATCACAGTAGACACCATCTTTCCTTTAGCCAGCAGGGGTCATCACAGTAGAGACACCATCTTTCTTTTGGCCAGCGCAAGACCACAGTAGAGATGCCAACTTTCCTTTAACCAGCGGGAGTCATCATAGTAGAGATGCCATCTTTCCTTTGGCCAGTGGGGATCATCACAGTAGATGCCATCTTTCCTTTGGTCAGCGGGGGTCATCACAGTAGAGACGTCATCCTTCCTTTGGCTAGCGGGGGGTCATCACAGTAGAGACATCATCCTTCCTTTGGCCAGCGAAAGTCATCATAGCAGAGATGCCATCTTTCCTTTGGCCAGCGAAAGTCATCATAGCAGAAATGCCATCTTTCCTTTGGCCAGCGAAAGTCATCATAGTAGAGACGCCATCTTTCCTTTGGCTAGCGAGGGTCATCACAGTAGCGACACCATCTTTCCTCTGGGCAGTGGGGGCCATCACATTAGATGCCATCTTTCATTTGGCCAGCGGGGATCATCACAGTAGAGATGCCATCTTTCCTTTAGCCAGCGAAAGTTATTATAGTAGAGACATCATCTTTCCCTTGGCAAGCGGTGGGGGGGGGGGGGGGGGGTTCACCACAGTAGAGATGCCATCTTTCCTTTAGCCGGCGAAAGTCACCATAGTAGAGACGCCATCTTTCCTTTGGCCAGGGGGGTTCATCACAGTAGAGATAACATCTTTCCTTTGGCCAGCGGGGGTCATCACAGTAGAGATAACATCTTTCCTTTGGCCAGCGGGGGTCATCACAGTAGAGATAACATCTTTCCTTAGGCCAGTGGGAGGTTATCATAGTAGAGACGCCATCTTTCCCTTCACAAGGATCAAAGCAGCAGACCCAATCTCAGCCAGCACTGGACAAGACACTCAGCCCATCTGTAAGAATACAGTATCCTGCTTGTCCTCAGAAAAATACTGATAGCTCACTGCAAATTATCTATTCAGTCAGCACAACTGAGAATTGCTTACATTAGACACAAAAAAGTAGTCAAGAGGATCTGTTGCTAAATATCAGGTTATAGGACAAATTTCGTGTGGGGTTCAACCAATATCTGCTCTACAGCTGAAGAGCCCAAACACATTTTTAGCTTAAAACTAGCCACTAATTCTCCTGAGTTCTTGCCAAAAACATTATGCAGTCAAAGCATTTCAGTAAGGCACCTATAATGGCTCTTAAAGTAGCTACTAAAAACTGCCCAGCTGTAGGCTTGCTCAGGGTGCTTTGGGAGTGTACACATACAGGCTATGGGTAGCCAATGCCTGGCCTCGAAAGCAACAAACAGGCTTGATTTTCAGCGTTGGAAAAACAAGAGGCACAAAAAGTTGTAGCACAGGTGCAAATGTCACACAAGAAGCAGCCAAAAGAACCAACTAGTGGCAAACAAATATAACATTTATGACATGAAGCAATCTTTGGTGGCAAGGTGTGATATATACTGCCCTCTATGGCTGTTGCTTCTTATGTGACACTCTGATTTTCAGCTTACCATACTGAATTTTCATCAGATATATTTGTGACTAAGCCTGAAAGTCAGATTTGCCTGTTTCTCGAAGACTACAATATATTTGCAGTCAAACACTATCTGAAGCATTACAGAGATGCACCTGCATTTAACGGAACATTTCTTCTGGAAAGGAACACGTGTTGTTTCCCCTACCTGCATGCACTCATTTTTGCCCATGATGCCAGCCAGCTGAAGGTAGCATTTGACTTGCTGCCGAATCTTCTGGAAACAGTCTACGATAGGCACCGTAGGAATTGTATGAATCCGGCTCAGGATGTCCAGAGCTACGTTCACCAGTCCTTGCTTTCGGCCAATCTTCCCGTACTGGATAATGGCTGAAGCAGAGGCGTGCACACCCAGCATGGCGTTATTAGAACTTGGATCGTGTTGGGAGCTATTTTCATAGGAGTTCACAATGGCTTGACATAAAAGATTTAAAAAAAAACCCCAAAGAAACAAAAGTCAAATAATGTTTATCTTTCTTTGCAATTAATATAAGAACACAAGCATTGCTGTAATGGGACAGACTAAAGGTCCATCAAGACCAATATCCCGTCACAAGTACCTGGCAAGATCCCAAAAGAGTAAAACAGATATTATGTTGCTTATCCCAGGAATAAGCAGTGGATTTTCCCAAGTCCATCTTCATAACGGCTTATGGACTTTTCTTTTAGGAAACTACCCTAAACAATTGAAAAGTTTTATTAATGGCAAGAAGTCTCCACCTAAATTGGTGGTTGCTATTACTCTTTCGTAACTACAGCTAATGGATGTTCCACCTCCTGTATCATGTGATACTCCTAACTAATAAGTTTTCCTATTTAATTCTGTTGCTTTTTTTAGGGACCTTTGTGATCTCGACTAACAGCTCTTTTTCTTCTTCTCCCCCTTCTCATTTCCTTTATAATGTAGAGAGGTATGGTAGCCGTGTTAGTCCACTCTTAAGGTTATCAATAGAAATCAAACCAAATAAAACATGGAAAAGAAATAAGATGATACCTTTTTTATTGGACATAACTTAATACATTTCTTGATTAGCTTTCGAAGGTTGCCTGACGAAGAAGGGCAACCTTCGAAAGCTAATCAAGAAATGTATTATGTCCAATAAAAAAAGGTATCATCTTATTTTCTTTTCCATGTTTTATTTTGTTTGATTTCTATAGATTCTACATGGAATGTTGCTATTCCACTAGCAACATTCCATGTAGAAGTCGGCCCTTGTAGATCACCAACGTGGCCGCGCAGGCTTCTGCTTCTGTGAGTCTGACGTCCTGCACGTCAGACTCACAGAAACAGAAGCCTGCGCAGCCTTCTACATGGAATGTTGCTAGTGGAATAGCAACAATCCATGTAGAATCTCCAACAGTAGCAACATTCCATGTAGAATCTCAAACAGTAGCAACATTCCAAGTAGAATCTCAAACAGTAGCAACAGAATCTCCAATAGTAGCAACATTCCATGTAGAATCTCCAATGGTATCTATTTTACTGTCATAGTAATGCTTGAATGTTTTCACTTATATACACTGTCAGCTAGCACATTTGCTTATTTCCGATCTGACGAAGAAGGGCAACCTTCGAAAGCTAATCAAGAAATGTATTATGTCCAATAAAAAAAGGTATCATCTTATTTTCTTTTCCATGTTTTATTTTGTTTGATTTCTATTGATAACCTTTATAATGTAAATTTGTAAACAGTTTTCTTGCATATTTATTTACCTTCTCTTTTTTGAGATTTGATTGTGTTTGCAGTATTATTTTCATATTCAAGGTTATCTTGAAATTTTGTATCGAAAATTATAAATTAAAGTATTAAAAAAAAAAAAGAAAGGAAACCATCCAAATCTTTTAAAAACCCTAAGCTAACTGCTTTTATCATATTCTCTGGCAACAAATTCTAGAATTTAATTACATGCTGAATGAAGAAATATTTTCTCCAATTTTGTTTTTAAATTTACTACCTAGTAGATTCATTGTGTGCCCCCTGGTATTTTTGGAAAGAGTAAACAAGCGATTCACGTCTATCAATGCCATTCCACTCACTATTTTATAACAATAGCATAAAGTCTGGGGGGGTGGGGGGGAAGGATTTATCTTTCCCCATAACTACTAGTTATTTCCACAGTGCTACTGGACATGTTCAACTCTGTAGCATTTTAAAAATGCCATTCTAGCAAAGTCAACCAAAGCATCGATCCACATATACAGCATTATTACACTAGACTTAGCTCAAACTCATTAAGACCGACACTTAACACCTGACACCCATGCAGCTAAACTTGAGATTTTGTGCATCTCTGGGGCTTCCTTCTGTCATAAGCAAACGTATTTCTGCCCCGCTAAGCAAGAACACTAGCTGCAGTAAATCACATTTCAAGGAAAGTGAACTTTTCTAAACATTCATTTGCCAACCTGACAATATCTTTGTATCCAAAGGTATTTTTTTTTTTATAAAATAAATCCATTACCCTTAACTTAAACACACACACACAAACAGTGGAAACGAAATATGTTGCCAGATTGCAAAGGAATGTTTAGAAAAGTTCACTTTTCTTGTAACGTGATTTACTGAAGATACAGCGGTCTTGCTTAGCGGGGCAGATTTGATCTCTGGGGCTAAGTGAAAGGCAAAAGGTCAGGCTAAGAAACTAACCTTCAAAATCAAAATACATCATTTGACCTCTGAAGTTACAAACAAAAAAAAAAAAAAAAGCAACACTGGGCCTTCAAGATTAGGACAACAGCCAGCTATTTACGCATAAGAGACGGCTTTTACAGGAGCGATTTTTCGCGTTGTGGCGAACATTTCCGAATGATAGCACTTTGATGTGTTGAGGCATTTGACCTGCACGATTTATACACTGCAGAATCAAATTTTGACCCCTGAGGCAGGCGTCATTTGACGCCGAAACACGGCTCGTGTCGGGTCACCTGTCAATAAAGTACTCCTGTTGTCCTAATCTTGAAGGCCCTGTGTTGCTTTTTTTGTTTGTATGCTTTGTATGCTGTATTGCCCTCCCTGTTTGTTTTGTACCTCTGAAGGTACACCCATTTTTACATGCTTTAACACAACAGGGTTTTGGGTCAAGTGAAAAACAGCTTTACCTTATATACCTGTCACATGTCCCAACAAAGGATACAAATAAAACAAAATTTCAAACCAAATGCTCAGCTTGAATATTTATTTGTTACATTTGTATCCCACATTTCCCCACCTATTTGCAGGCTCAATGTGGCTTATATAGTACCGTAATAGCGATCGCCAATATCAATTAGTATTCAGCGTTTATGTTAATGTAGTTATTCTCAACCCCCCCCCCCACCTGCCAGTCAGGTTAGCAGGATAACCACCGTGAATGTGCATGAGAGATATTGTGAATATCCTGAAAACCTCTGACTGGTTGGGCGTGTCCCAACCACTGGATTGAGAATGCCTGCATTAACGGTATTCTATTTTGTTTTGTCAATTTCCCACATCATGTCCATTAGAATATCTAATCAATAATGTCTAAAAGGGGAGCAAAGACATCAGAATCAGGACGTTAAGAACACAGAAGGAAGATAAGATACGGCTTAAATAACAGCACTAGGCAGGTAGACCTAGCTTAGACTAAGCAACCATGACCAGAAATATGGTACGGAAACTACATTTTCTAAAAACTCTTTATTTCATAAAAATTCATTAGTAATAAGAGGCCGACCAAATTTTAGTTTTGGCACCAAAACCAGCCTGAAATCCGGATTCAGCCATGCTTCGGTTTAGGCTAAAAATGCACGACTGTTTTCGCCCGAAACCAAAACTCTCCGCCCCTGCAAATACTCTATGCTGCCCTCCCTGGGGCTACCTTTGAAGCCCTGATGGTCTAGTGGCCTCCTGGGGGCAGGAGCAATCCCCGAGTCACAATGACTGCAGCGAATTCACTGCAGAGCCGACGAGGTCAGGAGCAACTCGGGATTGATCCTGCCCTAGAGAGGCAACTAGACCAGGCTGTCTCAACTCAGTCCTCCGGGCAACATCAAGCACCATCGAATTTCCTGGATGTTCACAATGAATGTGCATGAGATTGGCATAACACTTCCTCCTTGGTATGCAAATCTATCTCATGCATATTCATTGTGGATATCATGAAATCCCGATGGGATTTGGTGTGTCCCCAAGGATTGGATTTAAGAAGCCCTGCATTAGACTGGCAGGGCTTTGAAGGTATGTCTGGGGGGGGGGGGGGGGGGGAGGGAAGGGGTTTTCTGATGGGGGAGACAGACTTTCTGCGAGGAGGGGGAGAGAAGAGCGATTGTTTTGGTTTCAGCTGAAACTGAAAGCCCCAGTTTCAGTCACCCTCTAATTAGTAATAATGAATGGATGCCAATGCCGTATTAAGGAAATTTGCAGTAGCAGCTCTCTCCTGAATTTGTGTCTGTGTGACATTTTAAACCACATGAAGAGGGCAATTTTACAGAAGGATGGCTAACTTGAGCAGCGATTATGCACATAAGTTATGTTCATCTAATAAAAGGAATTTATGCGCATATCTACTTTTATATAATCATCCCATTGGGAAATTTCAGCATAAAAGTACACATTGAGACACACACACAACTTTCCATTTTAATTTTACAAATATTGTACAAAATATATATACAGAAGTGCAAACCATACCCAAAACCTGCCCCCGGGGGCCCGGTGATGGTTCCACTGCTGTAGAAAGTAATTTTCTATTTTCTACAGCGGGGGCATTCCCGGCGATAATCGGCAGCACGGCTACATTGCAGCACGCTGGCCGATTACCCCACGAATCGCAAGTGAGCCCTTATCGCCTTCTAAATAGGTGGCGGTTAAGGGCTCAAGCAGTAAATAAATGCACGCTAATTTTAACATTAGCACACAGCCCATTTACTGCCCCATTTTTTAAAAAAGACCTTTTCACACCACGGTTAAAAAAATGGCCCAGAGCGCCAATTTCACCCATCAAAACTAGCGCAGGCCACTTTTCCCCCACAGCTTAATAAAATGGCCCCTAAGTTTCAGTCAGCTCAACTATGTGGCTACTTGAAATCCCCTGAAATATAGTGACAAATAAATATACCAAGCACTTATCCCAAATCAGATCACAAATCTATCTGGAAAAAAGTCAGTACAGTAAATTATTCTGAAGAGAAAACTGTTATGCATAGTTTATTCAGAAACATATGCACAGTTTATGCAAATGAGAGAAATTTCCAGAAAATTTCATTTGAAATTTTGAGGCACTCACATTTCCTACGGGCGGCTGTACAATTTTGTGACTGTAAATAGCTGACCTCGGCTAGTTGCAAATGTAATCCACGTGTTTCTCACACATTTTTTGAATATGGAAAGTTCAGCACGGGCTTGGTGTGGTACCTTGGTAATGATGCTGTCGCCACATGAAGATGCTGCTCCAGTGAGATAAGTCATCGGAAACAATGGGAAGCCTGTTCCGCCAAGTTTTCACCACTGTCTTCATGTCATGCAAGCTGTTGTTCCGGCCTAGGTTAGTGGGCTGCAAGCCCGCGTTGATTTGGGCCGCCTCCTGAAGCTCAATAATTTGCTGCGCAGCCTAAAGAAGGTCAAGAAACAAGCACCAAACCATTGTTATGTATAGGTCAGACGATATTACCTACCACCATGACTTGCCACATTGGTATAATTATGATTTCTTAAAAATTATCACCCTTTGCACTCCGCAACACCTCGAGAAAAAAGTAATATAGGGACAATTGCCCAATTGCCTCTTATCAATTAAAAGTTCTGCAGCTGAGCGGTTACTTTTGAAATGCTTGAAATTCTCTCAAATCCTTAGGGTCAGCCATAACTGGAAAGACTACCATAAGTTCTCCTTTCACGAAAAGGCATCTGATGTGCATCGCACAAGTCTTCTTTGAAAGGGACACAGGGAAGGAAAAAAAAAACAAACCCCAAAACTCAGCCATGCTGTTTTGAACTGACACAGGGCAAACATATCTAACTCGTGTGTAACATACAGCACATGCAGTAACCCCATTTTAATTTTCAGCTTTCACATATCAACAAAAAGAAATGAGCAGCAAAAAATACTCTGTTTAACTATTTTTAATTTGAAATGGATAAGACAGAACACCTGCTAAACTCCAATAGTCCAACTTCCAGTAGGCTAGGCTGAAAGACTGTTTTGAAACAGAGGTGCTCAGTTGTCTCATGTTTGGTTAAGGAATGTGGAACTTGATAAATCCTCAGAAAATACTCCGTTGCAGATCTGTGAATTGCCCACCTGTGAAACATGAGCTTTGACTACAAAGCAGATCACGTTGTACATTGGATAATTGCTCGTTATTTGATAGCCACCAATCTGCATTTTCTTGTAGTACAAAAACATTCCTGAAATTTGTGTCAATACGGTCGCCATGGTCGACCCCACAATATTTCTTGTTAGTATGTCCCATCAGGATGCCAGAAAGGTACTTAGTGGTTATTCAAATCCACCTCTCTGTCCAGAGGCACAGACTGGCCGATATTCAAAAGCATTTAACAGTCCAGAATGGGCTCCTGGCCGGTTAAATGCCCTCAAGCTGGCTATCTGTCGACATTCAGTGGGGGATAACTGGCTATCTCCTGCTGAATATTGACAGTTAGTGGCTAGCTGGTCATATCGCGTGATATAACCGGTTATTCACCGATTTTTAGAGTGGGTTCGGTGGCCATCTTTGGCCACGTGCATAAGTAGTATATCTTAAGCCAGTTTGAACTTAAACAGCCAGTGCCGAATATCGGCTTAGAAACAGAGAAACATGATGGCAGATAAAGGCCATATGACCCATCCAGTCTGCCCATCCTCTTTAACCCCTAATTCTTCCCGTTCCCAAGCGATCCCACATGCTTATCCCGTGCCTTTTTAAATTCTGGAACAGTCCTCGACTCCACCACCTCCACCGGGAGGCCATTCCATGCCTCCACCACCCTTTCTGTGAAAAAATACTTCCTTAGGTTACTCCTAAGCCTATTCCCTCTTAACTTTGTCATAAGTCCCCTCATTCCAGAGCTCTCCTTCATTTGGAAAAGGCTCTCTTCCTGTACATAAATGCCCTTGAGATATTTAAACGTTTCTATCATGTCTCCTCTCTCCCTCCTCTCTTCCAGCGTATACATGTTGAGGTTCATAAGCCTGCCCCTATAATTTTTGCATTCAGGACCGCTTACTAATTTCGTAGCCGCCCTCTGGACCGACTCCATCCTGTTCATATCTTTCCGTAGGTGCGGTCTCCAGAACTGCACGCAGTTTAACTGGCTTGGCCAGTTAAATTCAAACCGGCCAAAAATAAACCGGATATCCAATGCAGGTCACCGGAAATGGCTCAGCATTGACTATCTGGCATTAGCGGTCTGAATATCTACCCCAAAAACATTCCTCTGAGGTCCACTACCAACACACTCATTCTTTCAGCCACTACTCAAAAGAACTGCTTTCACTGCTCATTAACCAAAATAATATAAACGCACAAGGATTGGTTCACATTTGCAAAGTCAAATTTTCTGAATTAAAATAAGGGAAAGTAATAATTTTTTTTTTTTTAGAACAATTATCACCGTATCAGCTCACACAATACTTTAACCTTCATCCTGTTCCCATTCATCATGTAAATTTAATTTTCTTGCAGGTATTTAATCACAAGCTATCTGATATATAAAAAAAGTAATTACTGCAGCTGCAAACTCATGGCTGAATTTGTATCTTTGTCATTCATTGCTTATTCCATTAATCTGACACTGTGGATGCAGGAAAAAAAATATCCCTACCTTTACTAACTGTTGTGTCTGTAAGAACCTTCAATTTCAGTTTTTATTTTTCTGGAAATCAGTTTTTTTTTAATAACAAGAACAAAAAAAAAGGAAGAAAATCACAGAAAAAAAAAGAAATTTCCCCAGATTAATATCAAAGTTTATTTTGTAAGACAGGAGCCTGGACAACAAAACAGTAAATTAAGCCCTCTTTCTAAAGAGACGCAAGGGCTTGCAGGGGAAGGTTTGAATATAGCACAGGATCCCAAATATTTCAAAATAGCTGACAGAGTTTAATGGCTCTTTACCCATGTCTCACCGTCTAACTAAATAGTAACCTAGTAAATGATGGCAGATAAAGTCCTGTGTGGTCCAT
This sequence comes from Microcaecilia unicolor, assembly GCF_901765095.1. NCBI lineage: Eukaryota > Metazoa > Chordata > Amphibia > Gymnophiona > Siphonopidae > Microcaecilia > Microcaecilia unicolor. The sequence goes on from NC_044038.1 coordinate 25,018,605, forward strand.
CCAGTCTGGCCAACAAGATAAACTCATTATATATGACTAGTAAAAAAAGCCCCGTTTCTGATGCAAATGAAACGGGGGCTAGCAATGTTTTCTTTTGTGTGCATGTGGGAGTGTGTGTGTCCGTGCCCTCTGGCCTCTCTCCCCTCCCCCCTCTGAGTCCTTCACTGTTACAGAGCCAGCGATTTGATTTCGTGCTCTGCTGTTTTCCTTCACTGACTGTGTTACAGAGAGGGCGGGGCAGACACTCATAGGGAAACCGGATATCTCGCCCCCTTCACACTTCCAGCTGGAGGCTTCATAGAACGTTGGTTTTGCCTTTTATATAGAGAGATATGCGATACTTTATATGTATACCTGAGTTTGATTTGTCCTTGCCATTTTCAGGGCACAGACCGTAAAAGTCTGCCCAGAACTGTTCTTGTACTAAAAGTTTGGAAGCTAACGTCAAAACCCCTTAAAATTTACACTCCTGATCAGGACACAGACCGCAGAAGTCTGCCCAGCACTGGTTTTGCTTCCCAATTACAGGTGTTTTCCACCCTATCTCCACTAAGATTCTGTGGATCCGTTCCTTCAAAAGCAGTGTAACACGATCATACTTCTTGTGTCCTGTAATAAGGAATGGATCCTTCTAATGGATCCATTTCTTTTTCCTACCATTTCTCCTCAGGATTTCCCCTATTCTCCTCTCTATTTCAATGTCTCCCCTCTTCCTTCCTGTTTCTCCCTACCCCAATCTTCTCTTCTCTCTTCCTTCCTCCACCCAGTAGGCTGCAGCTCTCTAAATCCTTTACTGGAGACCGCCTTGCTCTAAGTGGTGGTGCCTCTGGCACAGTGCTCTCTTCTCTGGCTGTGGCATCACCTTCCCATCTCTCTCCAAACCAGCCTCTCCCCACCACCCTCCTTGCCAACTATCTCCCTTTCTCTCCCCAAATCCTCTTCCCCTCACTCACCCACTCTACAGCATTCCTCTCTTTCCCCACTCTTGCCCCTCCCCAGAACAATATTCATCCCCACCTTACTGGTGGTGACTCCAAGCTCTGGTACAGGTCCAATATGTTTCTTTGGCAGGATGCCTGCATGTTCTTTGTTGCGACTCCTATGCTTTGCAACACTTCTGCATCTTCACGAGGGCCTGCAAGCTTGTTCAGACGTGCTTTAATCTACACTGACTTCCAACAGCAGGAAGCTGGGCTGTGAAATGCTGCACTGTCGGTGAGTTTTCAACTTACCATGGATTTCACATTGGCAACAGGCAGCCTTGAAATGCCACATCGGTGGCACTGGTCAATTGGGGGAGGGGGGCAGTTGGGTCTAGAAATTTCACATCAGTCACTGTGCAGTTCTAAAATTAAGATAAAAATGTGCTTGTACTGCTTTTTTTTTTCTTTCGTAAAAACCCAAGATTTTATGGGTAAAAATTGGTTTAAAATGATAACAAAGGACCCCACGTACCGCAAAGAATTTAAACTTTTCACAATATATAGTCCACTGGAAATTCTTAAAAACTAAAGGCTATCCCAGTAATTTAATGGTAGTGTAGATTTCCAGCTTGGTTGGGGATGGTGATGAAGGAGTATGAGCCATCACCCAACAGCAACTCCAAGTAGATAGTTTTAGATTCCAGAATTTCAAGGTTTCCAGCTAAACTGGCACCAGGTGAAGACCATTGATGAAATGACTGGACTTAATGTAAGACTCCTTTCTGGGCTCTTAAGACTATGAATAAAGTGGTTCAGGCAATAGTAACGGCTAATCTATATTACTCAAAAGACAGTTATATAAACTACACTTGAGACAGAATATGGCATTGAGATTAATGCAGGATGCAGTTCTAGAACACATAATGAAGCAATTCTTTGGAGCTTAGGATGGTTGCCAATTAGAGCTCATCTGCAATTTAAAAAATCCTATCGCTAAAAATCAATGTTACATAGGATAAGACCATAATAGCTTAAGAATGCCCTTCAAGTGGTTAAAGAAGTTGACTGTGGCTAACCCCCCTCCCCCCCATTATAAATCCGTGCTAGTCACTTTGAATGGGTTGTGTTGGCATTGCCACACAGCTTCATAAAAAGGGGGGGGGGGGGGGTGAGGTAGGTGGTGTTGATGTGCTGTCAAATTATTTCAAGGCCAAGTCACATGTGGTCTTTGGTGAGCTATCTTGAGTGAGATGGGAAGGAGTTTTTACCAATTATTCAACAGCAGGTAGTGCAATTTTTGTACAGTTTCTCAAGCTCTTCCTGTTTACTTTACCCATGCCTGGTCTGGGTTGTAAAGGATGTACAGAAAGAAGGTTTGGTTGAACTTCTGAATGCTTCACTGAAGGAGAGGCATCTTCCTTGCAAGTGTAAAGTAGGCCAACGTTTGTCCAATACTGAAAGATTCATCCTTAAGTCTGTATGAACCTTCCAATATCAACCCATTTTCGGCAAAAGCTGTACAAGAAGACATTTTTCAACAATTGCATGACTTTTTGGAGAATAATAGTATTCTTCATGATCAGTTTGGGTTCTGTAAAGGATTTAAGCAGGGAATCTTTATTGGTTTCAGTAGAGGATGAATAACTGCTTAGATTGGAAGGTGATCCGATATCCGTGCCGATGTTTTTGGATGTCTCAGTAGCCTTCTTATAGTGTGGTAAATGCAGCACTTTTACAACACCTGAAGATAACTAGAATTGTTGGGAATGTTTGGAATTGTCTTGAATACCATCTCTCTCTCTCTTTAACTGACAGTGTTAAGTTCCTAGGAGTTCTCCGTGATAGTACGTTATCTTTTATCCCCCAGGTATCAGCTGTGGTGCATCATACTTTTTTTTTTTCAGCTTAGACGTATCAGAGCTATTAGACCATTTCTTTTTCCTGTTGCGTTGAATATTCTTGTTCACGTGATTATTGCAATTCTCTTTATATAGGCCTGACCCAATGTGAAATTAGATGATTGCAAGGCCTTCAAAATACTGCTATTAAGCTTATTACAGGGCACAAGAAGTATGATCATGTTACACCGCTTTTGAAGGATGCTCATTGGCTTCCAATTCTTTTTCGTATTAAACATAAGCTGCTTTCTTTGATTTATTAGATTTGTGCCACTAAGGAGACGTCTTTCCTCTCAGCACTTTTATTCCTTATAACCCAACTCGTCTTTTGCGTTCAGCTCAACAAAATCTTTTAATTGTTCCCTCACTCCATATTTCTTCTGTTGCTGCTCGTCGCTCAAATTTTTCTGTACAAGCCCCCCAAGCTTTTGAATTGTTTGCCAGAAGGTTTAAAAGTCCTTTCTACTTTGAGTTTAAGACTTACTTTTTTTTTGGAGGCTTATGTGCACTAGCCTGGAGGTTGTGTGGAGCTCCAGCAGTTGTACTAGCCCTACTGTTTTTACCTCTTCCCTTTCCTATAAGATATTGTAGTTCTTCCCCTGTTCTTTTTGTGTCACTTTTTGTTGTTGTTGATAGTCTGTTGCGAGTATGTCTTTCTTTTCCCCTTATTAGATTGTAAGCCACCTAGATACACGATTGATGGGCTGGATAGAAAATCTTTAATAAACTTGAAACTTGATTTCATAACAAGTGAATACAAGTCAGCAGGTGTATTTTTTTGGAAGTAATGTTTGAATGGCATATCTAGCAGAGTGCCTCAAAGTTTGATTGCTACCTGTCTTTTTCAATCTATATTTTTGCCACTTTTCAATCTCTATCTATATTAACCTGGGGTTGATGTATGCTGATAACATTACTCCTTCCCAAGACTTGCATTCTCAGAATCAAAGCTTACTTGAAGTTCTCTCATAGAAGTTTGCTTGCACAGCCAGGGCTTGAGGGTGGGCTTATTCAGTAGCTGGGTCTTAGCTATGGAATTCTTTGCCCCTAAATGTTAGGCTGAGATTTAGGAAACAGCTGAAGGTGTGGTTCTTCCATGCTGTCTATTATGGTATCATGAGTAATGTACAAACATATTTCTATTATATGATTATTCTACCGTGCTGTTAAATGTGTATATTTTTGATACAGTATATTAGTCCTATTACTAGGTTTTAATTTTCCATCTCTAAGTTTACTTCACTGATTATATTAATTTCTTCATAAAAGTGTTTAATAAATCCCAATAAATATAATTTGTTCTGGCAGTGCATTTGAGCTCAGACTATCAGGCTTATTTTAGAAAGAAAAGGGCGCCCATCTTCCGACACAAATCGGGAGATGGGCGTCCCTTTCTAAGGGTCGCCCAAATCGGCATAATCGAAAGCCGATTTTGGGCGCCCTCAACTGCTTTCCGTCGCAGGGACGACCAAAGTTCACGGGGGCGTGTCGGCAGCGTAGCAAAGGCGGGACTGGGGAGTGCTTAAGAGATGGGCGTCCTCGGCCGATAATGTAAAAAAGAAGGGCAACCCTGACAAGCACTTGGGCAACTTTACCTGGTCCATTTTTTCTTGCGACCAAGCCTCAAAAAGATGCCCAAACTGACCAGATGACCTCCCCTTACTCCCCCAGTGGTCACCAATCCCCTCCCACCCTAAAAAATTTTTTTTGCCAGCCTCTAATGTCATACCCAGTTCCATGACAGCAGTATGAGGGTCCCAGTTTTAGTGGGTACTGCAGTGCACTTCAGGCAGGCGGACCCAGGCCCATCTCCCCCCCCCCCCCCCACCTGTTACACTTGTGGTGGTAAATGTGGGCCCTTCAAAACCCAACAGAGACCCACTGTACCCACATGTGTACCCTCACTTGTGAACGACACGCCTATCAGTTAAAGGGAAAACACAATGACAACTGCCTCTTGTTATAGACGATGCATGGATTTTTATGGCTTATTTCAATGGTTACAGACAATTTCTGACACAATGGGAATAATTTAAAACGAATAGCATACGTACATGTGCACTAATTTAGGTGCATTTATGTATCTTAAGATTGCCAGGATAAAATGCAAAACAAAGACTTTTTGTTTTGTAATAAAACCATTTTATGGTTTTCTTATTGGTCTTATTCAGGGAGCTTTTCTTGAAAATGCTGTTTAGCAGTAGCAGCCAGAAAAAAAAAGTAATTCAATTACTTTAAAAATATATATATATAAAATTCTGACTTGTAGAAGCACCATAAAAATAAAAAGAAGTAAAGCCTCAATTCCTGTGTGTTTAGTTATCAATGTTTTGGGGTTTTTTTAGATCAGTTGTGGGGCATAATTGCTTCACATAAGTCAAATTAGAACTGATAGTTTTCCTTGGCAACTTGAATGTCAGGGTGGTACTTGAGATTCTAGCTATAGAAAAGTCTTGAATTGAGGATGTCCAATGTTCTGTTCTCAGCTCTGCAGCATTAAAAGAAGGCACACGTTGCTTTGATTTTAGGTACAGATCTGGGGAGACTTGCACTGGGAGACAAAGCTGGCACACCACAAGGGAGGCAGTGGATTAAGGTGGAATTCAATGTACTTTTGATCTCCCTTCTGTATAAGCGATACTACAAACTCTATAAAGTCAGTTTATGAACCACTGTGCTGACATGTTTTAGCAAAGGCATAGATTACTAGAACAATGACCCTTTGAAAGAAACCTTCTTCCACCATCACTTCTATACCTCACATCCCCACAAAGATTAGCAACATTTGGAGATTTCTGTCCCCTTTCCAGTCTGCACAGCCTATTCAGTGAACATTCGCCAAGATTAAAAGGTCCTCTAGGAAGTCAAAATCAAGAAAATTACAACCAAAAAAATGTTTCTTTCTGTTGGAAGGTATAGAAAGTATATAATAGTATATTTTTAACACACTATGAAGTTAATTCTATGAAGTATGCAGTAACATTTACATGCCTAAATTGTTAGAACAATGGCATACATGTACACATATGTAAACAAATACCGTATATAGCGAATGCTACATACCTGTAGAAGGTATTCTCCGAGGACAGCAGGCTGATTGTTCTCACTGATGGGTGACGTCCACGGCAGCCCCTCCAATCGGAAACTTCACTAGCAAAGTCCTTTGCTAGCCCTCGCGCGCCCGCGCGCACCGCGCATGCGCGGCCGTCTTCCCGCCCGAAACCGGCTCGAGCCGGCCAGTCCAGTATGTAGCAAGACAATACACTTCAAGGGAAGACACAACTCCAAAGGGGAGGCGGGCGGGTTTGTGAGAACAATCAGCCTGCTGTCCTCGGAGAATACCTTCTACAGGTATGTAGCATTCGCTTTCTCCGAGGACAAGCAGGCTGCTTGTTCTCACTGATGGGGTATCCCTAGCCCCCAGGCTCACTCAAAACAACAACATTGGTCAATTGGGCCTCGCAACGGCGAGGACATAACTGAGATTGACCTAAAAAATTTACCAACTAACTGAGAGTGTAGCCTGGAACAGAACAAACAGGGCCCTCGGGGGGTGGAGTTGGATCCTAAAGCCCAAACAGGTTCTGAAGAACTGACTGCCCGAACCGACTGTCACGTCGGGTATCCTGCTGCAGGCAGTAATGAGATGTGAATGTGTGGACAGATGACCACGTCGCAGCTTTGCAAATTTCCTCCATGGTGGCTGACTTCAAGTGGGCTACCGACGCTGCCATGGCTCTAACATTATGAGCCGTGACATGACCCTCAAGAGCCAGCCCAGCCTGGGCGTAAGTGAAGGAAATGCAATCTGCTAGCCAATTGGATATGGTGCGTTTCCCTACAGCCACTCCCCTCTTGTTGGGATCAAAAGAAACAAACAATTGGGCGGACTGTCTGTGGGGCTGTGTCCGCTCCAGATAGAAGGCCAATGCTCTCTTGCAGTCCAATGTGTGCAGCTGACGTTCAGCAGGGCAGGAATGAGGACGGGGAAAGAATGTTGGCAAGACAATTGACTGGTTCAGATGGAACTCCGACACAACCTTTGGCAGAAACTTAGGGTGAGTGCGGAGGACTACTCTGTTGTGATGAAATTTGGTGTAAGGGGCCTGGGCTACCAGGGCCTGAAGCTCACTGACTCTACGAGCCGAGGTAACTGCCACCAAGAAAATGACCTTCCAGGTCAAGTACTTCGGATGGCAGGAATTCAGTGGCTCGAAAGGAGGTTTCATCAGCTGGGTGAGAACGACATTGAGATCCCATGACACTGTAGGAGGCTTGACAGGGGGCTTTGACAAAAGCAAACCTCTCATGAAGCGAACAACTAAAGGCTGTCCTGAGATCGGCTTACCTTCCACTTGGTAATGGTATGCACTGATTGCACTAAGGTGAACCCTTACGGAGTTGGTCTTCAGACCAGACTCAGACAAGTGGAGAAGGTATTCAAGCAGGGTCTGTGTAGGACAAGAGCGAGGATCTAGGGCCTTGCTGTCACACCAGACGGCAAACCTCCTCCAATGAAAGAAGTAACTTCTCTTAGTGGAGTCTTTCCTGGAAGCAAGCAAGATGCGGGAGACACCCTCTGGCAGACCCAAAGAGGCAAAGTCTACGCCCTCAACATCCAGGCCGTGAGAGCCAGGGACTGGAGGTTGGGATGCAGCAGAGCCCCTTCGTCCTGCGTGATGAGGGTCGGAAAACACTCCAATCTCCACGGTTCTTCGGAGGATAACTCCAGAAGAAGAGGGAACCAGATCTGACGCGGCCAAAAGGGAGCAATCAGAATCATGGTGCCTCGGTCTTGCTTGAGTTTCAACAAAGTCTTCCCCACCAGAGGAATGGGAGGATAAGCATACAGCAGACCTTCCCCCCAATCCAGGAGGAAGGCATCCGACGCCAGTCTGCCGTGGGCCTGAAGCCTGGAACAGAACTGAGGGACCTTGTGGTTCACTTGAGATGCGAAGAGATCCACCAGGGGGGTGCCCCACGCCCGGAAGATCTGTCGCACCACACGGGAATTGAGCGACCACTCGTGAGGTTGCATAATCCTGCTCAACCTGTCGGCCAGACTGTTGTTTACGCCTGCCAGATATGTGGCTTGGAGCACCATGCCTTGACGGCGAGCCCAGAGCCACATGCTGACGGCTTCCTGACACAGGGGGCGAGATCCGGTGCCCCCCTGCTTGTTGACATAGTACATGGCAACCTGATTGTCTGTCTGAATTTGGATAATTTGATGGGACAGCCGATCTCTGAAAGCCTTCAGAGCGTTCCAGATCGCTCGCAACTCCAGAAGATTGATCTGTAGATCGCTTTCTTGGAGGGACCACCTTCCTTGGGTGTGAAGCCCATCGACATGAGCTCCCCATCCCAGGAGAGACGCATCCGTGGTCAGCACTTTTTGAGGCTGAGGAATTTGGAAGGGACGTCCCAGAGTCAAATTGGAGCAAATCGTCCACCAATACAGGGATTCGAGAAAACTCGTGGACAGGTGGATCACGTCCTCTAGACCCCCGGCGGCCTGATACCACTGGGAGGCTAGGGTCCATTGAGCAGATCTCATGTGAAGGCGGGCCATGGGAGTCACATGAACTGTGGAAGCCATGTGGCCCAGCAATCTCAACATCTGCCGAGCTGTGATCTGCTGGGACGCTCGCACCCGCGAGACGAGGGACAACAAGTTGTTGGCCCTCGCCTCTGGGAGATAGGCGCGAGCCGTCCGAGAATCCAGCAGGGCTCCGATGAATTCGAGTTTCTGCACTGGGAGAAGATGGGACTTTGGGTAATTTATCACAAACCCCAGTAGCTCCAGGAGGCGAATAGTCATCTGCATGGACTGCAGGGCTCCTGCCTCGGATGTGTTCTTCACCAGCCAATCGTCGAGATATGGGAACACGTGCACCCCCAGCCTGCGAAGCGCCGCTGCTACCACAGCTAGGCACTTTGTGAACACCCTGGGCGCAGAGGCGAGCCCAAAGGGTAGCACACAGTACTGGAAGTGGCGTGCGCCCAGCTGAAATCGCAGATACTGTCTGTGAGCTGGCAGTATCGGGATGTGTGTGTAGGCATCCTTCAAGTCCAGAGAGCATAGCCAATCGTTTTGCTGAATCATGGGGAGAAGGGTGCCCAGGGAAAGCATCCTGAACTTTTCTTTTACGAGATATTTGTTCAGGGCCCTTAGGTCTAGGATGGGACGCATCCCCCCTGTTTTCTTTTCCACAAGGAAGTACCTGGAATAGAACCCCAGCCCTTCTTGCCCGGATGGCACGGGCTCGACCGCATTGGCGCTGAGAAGGGCGGAGAGTTCCTCTGCAAGTACCTGCTTGTGCTGGAAGCTGTAGGACTGAGCTCCCGGTGGACAATTTGGAGGTTGAGAGGCCAAATTGAGGGTGTATCCTTGCCGGACTATTTGGAGAACCCACTGATCGGAGGTTATAAGAGGCCACCTTTGGTGAAAAGCTTTCAACCTCCCTCCGACAGGCAGGTCGCCCGGCACTGACACTTGGATGTCGGCTATGCTCTGCTGGAGCCAGTCAAAAGCTCGCCCCTTGCTTTTGCTGGGGAGCCGCGGGGCCTTGCTGATTCGCACGCTGCTGACGAGAGCGAGCGCGCTGGGGCTTAGCCTGGGCCGCAGGCTGTCGGGAAGGAGGATTGTACCTACGCTTGCCAGAAGTATAGAGAACAGTCTTCCTTCCCCCGAAAAATCGTCTACCTGTAGAGGTAGAAGCTGAAGGCTGCCGGCGGGCGAACTTGTCGAATGCGGTGTCCCGCTGGTGGAGAGACTCTACCACCTGCTCGACTTTTTCGCCAAAAATGTTATCCGCACGGCAAGGCAAGTCCGTAATCCGCTGCTGGATTCTATTCTCCAGGTCGGCGGCACGCAGCCATGAGAGCCTGCGCATCACCACACCTTGAGCAGCGGCCCTGGACGCAACATCAAAAGTGTCATAAACTCCTCTGGCCAGGAATTTTCTGCACGCCTTCAGCTGCCTGACCACCTCCTGAAAAGGCTTGGCTTGCTCAGGGGGAAGAGCATCAACCAAGCCCGCCAACTGCCGCACATTATTCCGCATGTGTATGCTCGTGTAGAGCTGGTAAGACTGGATCTTGGACACGAGCATAGAGGAATGGTAGGCCTTCCTCCCAAAGGAGTCTAAGGTTCTAGCGTCCTTGCCCGGGGGCGCCGAAGCATGTTCCCTAGAACTCTTAGCCTTCTTTAGGGCCAAATCCACAACTCCAGAGTCATGAGGCAACTGAGTGCGCATCAGCTCTGGGTCCCCATGGATCCGGTACTGGGACTCGATCTTCTTGGGAATGTGGGGATTAGTTAATGGTTTGGTCCAGTTCGCAAGCAATGTCTTCTTCAGGACATGGTGCAAGGGAACAGTGGACGCTTCCTTAGGTGGAGAAGGATAGTCCAGGAGCTCAAACATTTCAGCCCTGGGCTCGTCCTCCACAACCACCGGGAAGGGGATGGCCGTAGACATCTCCCGGACAAAGGAGGCAAAAGACAGACTCTCGGGAGGAGAAAGCTGTCTCTCAGGAGAGGGAGTGGGATCAGACGGAAGACCCCCAGACTCCTCGTCAGAGAAATATCTGGGATCTTCCTCTTCCTCCCACGAGGCCTCACCCTCGGTGTCAGACACAAGTTCACGGACCTGTGTCTGCAACCTCGCCCTGCTCGACTCCGTGGAACCCCGTCCACGATGGGGGCGTCGAGAGGTAGACTCCCTCGCCCGCATCGGCGAAGCTCCCTCCGCCGACGTAGTCGGGGAGCCTTCCTGGGAGGTGGCCGCGGTCGGTACCGCACGCGGGTACCGACGTCGGGGACCTCAACCTGGGCGATGGGCCAGCCGGCGCCACGCTCGACGGTACCGGTGGCGCAAGCACCGCCGGTACCGGAGGGGTAGGGCGCAACAGCTCTCCCAGAATCTCTGGGAGAACGGCCCGGAGGCTCTCGTTTAGAGCGGCTGCAGAGAAAGGCTGAGAGGTCGATGCAGGCGTCGACGTCAGTACCTGTTCCGGGCGTGGAGGCTGTTCCGGGCTGTCCAGAGCGGAGCGCATCGACACCTCCTGAACAGAGGGTGAGCGGTCCTCTCGGTGCCGATGCCTGCTGGGTGCCGAATCCCTCGGCGACCCAGAGCTCTCGGTGCCGACACGGGGAGGAGACCGGTGTCGATGCTTCTTCGATTTCTTCCGAAGCATGTCACCGGAGCTCCCCGGCACCGACGAGGAGGACGTCGAATCCACCCGTCGCTTCCTCGGGGCCGAGACTGAAGAAGGTCGATCTCGGGGGGGCTGTACCGCAGGAGCCCTCAGGGTAGGCGGAGACCCACCCGAGGGCTCACCGCCACCAGCAGGGGAATGGACAGCCCTCACCTGCACTCCACCCGATGCACCACCGTCCGACGACATCAGCAGACGAGGTCCTGGTACCACCGACGTCGATGCAGCTATCCGATGTCTCGGCGCCGATGCAGAGGCCCGATGCCTCGATGCACTCGATGCAGGGGCGGCCGAGGAAGATGGTCTGGACGCTGACGACGTCGATGCACTCGAAGATCCCGGTGCCGATGCCGACGAAGAGCCCGAGAACAACACGTTCCACTGGGCTAGTCTCGCTACCTGAGTCCGCCTTTGAAGCAGGGAACACAGACTGCAGTTCTGAGGGCGGTGCTCGGCCCCCAGACACTGAAGACACGAAGAGTGTCGATCAGTGAGCGAGATAACCCGGGCGCACTGGGTGCACTTCTTGAAGCCGCTGGAAGGCTTCGATGTCATGGGCGGAAAAATCACGCCGGCGAAATCAAAAGCCGAAATGGCGAAATTTGAAGCACCAAATTTAGAGGGAGAAAAAATCTCGACCGAGGCCGAAAAGAGGCCTACCCCGACGACGAAAGAAAACTTACCGGGGCAAAAAAGCTGGAAGTACGGGGAGGATTTACACGAAACCCGGCGGGGGGTTTCCGGAGCACTTCCCGACTAGGACAAAGCTTTCCCGAAGGAAAAAAACACGTTCAAACAAATTGGACGCGCGAGGTCGACTTTCCGGGGCTCGACACGGCGAAACACGACCGTACCGAGTGCGGACAAAAGAAGACTGGCCGGCTCGAGCCGGTTTCGGGCGGGAAGACGGCCGCGCATGCGCGGTGCGCGCGGGCGCGCGAGGGCTAGCAAAGGACTTTGCTAGTGAAGTTTCCGATTGGAGGGGCTGCCGTGGACGTCACCCATCAGTGAGAACAAGCAGCCTGCTTGTCCTCGGAGAAACTTAAATATAAACCCATGAGAATATAAAGCGACATAACATCTCCCCTCCCCTATTTAGGGGAAAAATGTTAACTCTAAACCGAGACTTTACATTCAAGTATTTCTCTTCTTCCTTCCCTCCCCCCGTAGTGTTCCACCTGTGACATGCCCTCCCCCGAACCAGAAGATTCCTCAGATCAGTCATCCCTCCCGCCCTCCCTGTTCCTCCCAATGAGCAAATAACCCCACCCCCCCTCCCGGACACAGCCCTGGTGGTCCAGCGGCAAGCTGGGGCAGGAGCGATCCCCATACCATCTCTTTACAAAAATGGCTGTCAAGAGTTCCAGCATAAGTCTCGTAAGATCACAGCAGCCATTTTGGGATTGGAGCCTGGCAATCACTTTCCTAGCCCTTGAGGCTTGCACTGGTTGTTACCACCACCCACTTCAGAGAAGCTAAGGGAACATCATTTAAGATGATGATGTGAGCAGTCCCATCATCTGAGCTGGTTCTTGAGGGCCTCAGAAAGAGGTAGATGGATCTCAAGATTTTGGAACTTGGAGCTCCATTGCGATAGCAACGCTCTCTCAAGGGGCCACATATGAGCTCTCGCCCACAGAACTACCTCTGGGGTAGTGACCATCAACCAAACTTTCAGGTATTCCATGCTGAGATGAGATCACTCTTCGGGTAACTGACCACCCAGCCTAGCCCTTCCAGGACATGGATGATCCTGGTCGAGGAGGCCTGACAGTTCTCCGCTGAGTCTGCCCAAGTCATCCAACCTCTTGGCAAAGATGTGGAAGAGGACAGGCGTCCAAGGGAACTCTACCCTGTGACAAACCTCTGCCTGCAGGGTCTAGGCCCATAAGCTCTGGATTACTCCAGCTTTCTAGAGTTCTACGCACCCCCTCTGAAATGACAGCCACAAGCTGAGGTCCAAAGTCAAACTCCAGGCACCCCATAGGGCCAATCCAGAAGTTCAGAAGAGATGAGGGGAAGAGGCCATCCCTCATGCACCCTAGGGCCCGGTCCTGACACTGCGTGTCCCCTCCTCCCACCACCACCACTCACACACTTGTGGGAGATGGCTGGCCTGCATCCAAGATGACCATTAGCCCTGACAAAACCCGTGTGTCTGCAGGTATAGATTCTAAAACGGGGGTAGGGGCACCTCCAAACTAAGCTTGCACCCAGCTGCTGGCTCCAGTGCTCTACAGTCAGCTGATCCTGCCCCTGATGACCCTATCCCACAATCGGGGCATGTGGAGCCGGCAGCTGTGCAGAGCCTCTGGCTGCCGCATGACCTACAGTGCCTGTGTGCATGTTAACCTGCCATTTACTGGACACTGACCAAATTGAGGATCCCCCGGAGCAGAATCAGGTCATAGCACTGGGCACTTTCCCTGCTCCAGAGCTCTCCTGTTGCTTTTTCTGTTAATTTTCTTTATTTCCAATGAACTTTATTAGGCACCAAGCTTTAAAGGGGCTGCTACAAATCTGATTATTTTCTTTTCTTTTGTGTTTTCTCAGAGGATCTGGAAGGGGGGGGGGGGAGGGAGGATTGTGGCCCTGCTGGAAAAGGGCCAAGAAAGGTCCATGACACCTCTGGCAGGTGCCCCATAGGAGCTGTGCCAAACTACTCACCCAAGTATGAACCCACAGGCAAGGGCTCAGAGTGCAGGAGGTCAAAGCAACTCCAGCTTAACCATTGAAAGGTCCGTGGACTCAACCAATGAAGCACAGGAGGTCAAGGGAGTTAGGCTGCACTGAAGGAAAAAAAACCCAACAACAAACAGCTGCACCAGGTCAACCTGCAACATTTGCTTGAGGTATTAAAAAAAAAAAAAAAATACCTCACCGGCTCCACACTGCACCTTTTATTATACCAGTGATGTCACTGGAAACTGTCTAGCTCTCTATCTTCACCTGCCAGTAAGGGGACATAACCCACTCACTTGGGCTGGTTTAGGCGGATAAAAAGGAAACATTTTTGTGTTGCATTTGAATGTGGCATGCTTCTACTATAATTATCAGGGTTACAGAGCAATCCTGTGCCACCATCTCGAACGTTTATGTCTAATCAAGTCACCTTTAAACCTCACCTGAAGTAGGGGAGTATGAACATGAGACACAACATATGGAAGTCTTCGCCACTCCCGAATGGCCAGGCTGCTAGCCATCTCCACCAGTCGCTCAATGTAGTTCAACTGCTGCTCTTCAGGATGGCAGATTGCCAGGTATCCCCGGTACATGTTGACTTTCCATGCCATCTCCTTTGGGCAACTCAGCTCCACCTGACGACAAAAAAAATAAATAGAGGCATAAATAAAATAAAAATTAAATAATAAATCACCTCACATTAACTAAAGTGGGGGAAAAAACCCATTCAATATCTCTGCGGAGCGTACGCTGTGACGTACATTATCACCCGGGTTTTATGTTGCGCAACCAGAATTGCATGTGCAAATTTGGTTGTATTCTAGATTTTTTTTTTGTTTGTTTTGTTACATTTGTACCCCGCGCTTTCCCACTCATGGCAGGCTCAATGCGGCTTACATGGGGCAATGGAGGGTTAAGTGACTTGCCCAGAGTCACAAGGAGCTGCCTGTGCCTGAAGTGGGAATCGAACTCAGTTCCCCAGGACCAAAGTCCACCACCCTAACCACTAGGCCACTCCTCCACTGTTGCTACTATTTGAGATTCTACATGGAATGTTGCTAGTAGCAACATTCTATGTAGAAGTCGGCCCTTGCAGATCACCAATGTGGCCGCGCAGGCTTCTGCTTCTGTGAGTCTGACTCACAGAAACAGAAGCCTGCACAGCCTTCTACATGGAATGTTGCTAGTGGAATAGCAACATTCCATGTAGAATCTCCAATAGTAGCAACATTCCATGTAGAATCTCCAATAGTATCTATTTTATTTTTGTTACATTTGTACCCTGCACTTTCCCACTCATGGCAGGCTCAATGTGGCTTACATGGGGCAATGGAGGGTTAAGTGACTTGCCCAGAGTCACAAGGAGCTGCCTGTGCCTGAGGTGGGAATTGAACTCAGTTCCTCAGTTCCCCAGGACCAAAGTCCACCACCCTAACCACTAGGCCACTCCTCCACACACAATGGAAGACAGAAAAGCAGATCAGTAGTAGATATATATGAACTTTATTAGTGATGTTTCATACAAAAGTATTGCCCGACACAGGCCGTGTTTCGCCCATCAAGGCTGCGTCAGGGGCTATTGAATATACTGTATTGTAGAACGCTTGTGTAAAGATTGTAGTTTATTCCAACAACTGATGTTGAATAACGTCACCAAATCGTTAAAAAAAACCAGCATTGGTCGTAATCCTACTAATAAGGAATGACCTTAATTGCTGGAAACATCAGATATGGAACAATTAACAGCAACAATTTTGGGTGGCTACAGTGACCTTGACACCAGATAAAATTTGGATTTTGTTTTTTTGAAATAGAGAAAAGACATTTAAAGGCTGCAAAGTCCGAATTTACCCGGATGTTTCGAGGGATACTCAAAAAAGACGTCAGTAATTTCTTCAATTAAAATCACAAACACTTCAAATAGGAGCAACATTTTTCCTTAAATATTCTTGCAAATGCTTGATCAGATACCAGTTACAGAAATTTGCTTATTATGATCCTTCTCATTTGGAGGCTTTCATACCAGCCAGACAACAATTGGGAAGTACTACCAACTAGTAATAACTCTAAATAATAATGTAAATCTGTTATACATCCAGATTTCCTAATTTAAGTTTGATCATTTTTTCTCCATTTATTATTATTACATTTGTACCCCGCACTTTCCCACTCAAAGAAGGTTCAATGCAGCTTACACGGTAATAGGGATTAGAGTATTGATAGAGAAATATAAATTAAATGTAATAGAATAATGGAAGAGACGTGTAGGTAGAGAAGGGCATGGGAGAAGGGAGTAGGAGAGGTAAAGAACAAGGGGTAAGTGAGCACGGGAGGAGGGGTAGTGTAGGTGGGAGGGGAATGGGAGAAGCATAGAGAAATATGGTGGAAGATATAGCCTGGGTCACTGTTATTGTCATCTGGATATGTGTTGGGTAGATGGGATCATAAGACTAGTCTGGGTCATTTGGGTAGGTTTGCTTGAATAGATGGGTTTTTAGTGATTTCCGGAAGGATAGTCACTGATTGATCGGATTTAGGTATCTTGGATCCATATTGTGGACTTATGTGAAGTTAATAGATTTTTCCCCATTTTTTCTTTTCCTTATATAATGATTTATATTGTTCTGTAACTTTTCTGTACAAGTATGTTTGCGTGTTAAATAATTTAAATTAATAAAATTAAATTAAAAAAAGGAATGACCTTAATTATAGCAAACGGAACAAGACTGCCGGGCAATGCTTTTGTATGAAACATCAATAATAAAGTTCATATATATCTACTACTGATCTGCTTTCCTGTCTTCCATCTTGGAGTTCGCGGATCGTTTGCCTTGCCGTTTCTTGGGACCCTTGTTGTACACACAATTTAATTACTTAACAAGTCAACCAGCGCCGATAATTGCCACTTAATAAGCAATAACTGACACTAATCGGCTTTAATTAGAATTTATGTACACAACTTACTAGGTGTATTCTGTAAAGTGGTGTGCGTAAATTTTAATGCATGCTGCCAAAAGGGGGTGTGGAATGGGCATTTTGAAAATCTAAGTGCAGGGTTATAGAATACATCTGCTCCGTACCTAACTTAGGGGCCAGTATTTACGCCAAGTTTTACACGGCTAGAGCTAGGCGTGGCCACTATGCGTATTCTATAAACCTGCATTTACAGAATACGCCTAGGCAGAAATATTTTCGGCATCGATTTTTCAGGCACTATATATATAATCTAGTCCTATGAGGGTAACTCTAGAAAAGTAGGCATCTACTTTTCTTTATTGAATACCAATGGCATACCAAGGTTGGGGTGATGGGTTGCGGTCCGTCCCGAGTGCAGGCAGCAAGAGGGTGCACCGAGTAGTCGCACAGCTGTCGGCTCTGCCGGTCCCCTGCCCCCTCTGACATCAACTTCCTGTTCCAGGGCAGAGGACCGGCACAGCCGACAGCCACGCAACTGTTCAGTGCACTTGCTTAGTGGAAAGAGGGCCGGGGGGGGGGGGGGGGGGGGCTCTTCCCCAGGTGGCAACCAAACTAGGTACACCACTGTAGAATACTAATGTAACACGTTAAATACAAGCCTATATATTAGAAGTGAGAACTTACGACAATCATAGAGCTGATGTTAAGTACTAGTGCCTAGATTATTATAGAATGCACATACATTATAGTATTTTATAACCTGGGAACAAAACAACAGTGGTGGAAAGAACAACAATGTCCCAGGAAAAGTCACACCAGCAGTACCTAGAAGCCATATCATTAGCGATATCTTTTTAGTATACCTAATAAAGGTCTTTTTAAAGACCACAACTTTTTTTCAAAGGCTTATTTCTGAAGACGTTATTCGCAAGGATTGTTAGACATGTTTACCAAGACTCCTGAAGAAGGCACTGTTAGTGCCGAAACATGATATCGTGTTGAGTCATCTCTTAATACATTTTATATCTACATTGAACGTCTTTGGTCTGTTTTTTGAAGAGTGATTCTGTTCCCACTCTTCTCCTGCTCCTATTTTATACCCTGGGCCAGAAGTTCCAGTGCACTTTTTCTAGCAAAAAAGGTGCTGGTACTCAAATGCCACGCCACCCTTTAGGGGTGGGGTGATCATTGAGGGATCCACGCTGCAATAGCCAGCCCCCCTGCAACCAGTCACAGAATCTATGACAAGGCAGAATTGGTGTGTACGGCCTGAGCTCTATCATTAAAACTTGGGGACCATCGGTCAATTTTAGCAGATGATAGAAAAGGTGCCGGTACTCAGTACCCCCTAGTACCCCCTCAAAAAAAGCCCTGAGGAGTTCTCAACCTAGTCAGTTTTTTAGGATACTCATGCACATCTATCTCATGCATACTCATTGTGGGTATCTTGAAAACCTGCCTGGGTAGGTGTGTCCCAAGGACTGGATTGAGAACCTCTGATCTAGGCACTTAAAACTCCACGCCCACACTCCACCCATGTGAACATCCACCAGGAAGCACACACTACTGAATACTGGCACATACTTACAGAAGAAACTGATCATTTATGTGTCGACATGTTCACATTCACGTACAAACGATCGGAATTCCGGTATTTATGTGTATTCTTGCTGCCTAAAACCAGGTGGCTCTTTTTAGAATTACCCCCTATGGGTTAGATTCTATATATCGCGCCTCGATTTCCGTGCAGAAATCAAAGCACATTCTATAAATTAGGTTTTAATTGAGCCGTTATAGAATACGCTGAATGCTGCTCTACGTGACTACATTTAGTCGCGGTCAATTATATCAACTAAAACCTGGTATAAATACAGATACCTAACTTAGGCACACATCAGATGTATTCTCTAACAACGCACATAAAACGCCTGTGACCCGTCCATTCCACTCCTATAACTACGCCCACTTTTCAACTATGCGACAGAATTTATGTGCTCCATGTTACAGAATACACTTAGCAAATATTATTTTCTCATCTGGAATTTCCTTTGATCATGGAACAGAGTTCCTGGAAACTCTGTAGTAAGTACTTCACTCTCATGGTAAGGTTCAGTATTTAGCGAAGTGCTTAGAGTCAGCAGAGTTGGCTACAATCAAACCTGGCTGTGTTCAATCCGCTGAATCCAATTGTCAATTACATTTGGTCAACTGGCTGATTAACTAAGGGAACAATTACGTTTTTGCATGGGTGATACGGGTGTTGGATTACTTTGCTCCTTAAATAAATGACATAATTTACTCAGGTTCCCTTTATTAAAATTTTTTTTTTGCTCACACCTTTTTCAGTAGTAGCTCAAGTTGAGTTACATTCAGGTACTCTGGATATTTCTCTGTCCCATGAGGGCTCACATTCTAAGTTTGTACCTGAGGCAATGGAGGGTTAAGTGACTTGCCCAAGATCACAAGGAGCAGCAGCGGGATTTGAACCGGCCACCTCTGGATTGCAAGACCGGTGCTCTAACCACTAGGCCACTCCTCCACTCCTTTGTCTAATATTACATTTTGTTTAAAGATGCAAAACCATTCAGTGTGACATATACGGTAAAATTATGTATCATACCTGATAATTTCCTTTCCATTAATCATAGCAGATAAATCCATAGACTGGTGGGTTACTACTACTACTACTACTTAACATTTCTAGAGCGCTACTAGGGTTACGCAGCGCTGTACAAATTAACAATTAAGGACGGTCCCTGCTCGGAAGAGCTTACAATCTAAAGGACGAAATGTCAAGTTGGGGTAGATAAGTTTTCTGAGAAGAGGTGTAGTGATTAGGAGCCGAAGGCGACATTGAAGAGGTGGAGATAGAGAGCAATCTTTTGACTCTATATATGTGGTCATGTGCTACCAGGAAATCCTCAGTATAATCGATATCAAAGCTCCATCCGCAGGAATCACCAAACATAGAGAATTACACCCACAAAGGGACACTCCGCAACCCAACCACCGCCGAAGTGGGGGGGGGGGCACCCACACCCGCCGATGCGGGGGGAACTGGCATAGCCTGCTACCACAACCGCGGGAGGAGCTGGCTTAACCCATTACCGCCAAAGCGAGAGGGAAACAAAGCTACCCTACAGCGGGAGGGAGCACTGGCATAATTTAGTTATGAATCCAACCACCATCGAAACAAGGGGAAAGAAGCAGCAGCTCACTGTAACACAAAGTCGTCCCAACTCCAGGGAAATCCAAGTGGAAGAACTTGAACTCGAAGTCCTCCTGAACAGGAACTGAAGACTAAACTTGAACCTGAAATATAACTGAACTAGAACAAACAGTACAGATATCTGGGAGGGACTATGGATTGATCTGCTATGATTAATGGAAAGAAAATTATCCGGTATGATACATAATTTTGCCTTCCATATCATCGAGCAGATCAATCCATAGACTGGTGGGATGTACCCAAGCAGTACTCACCCAGGGCGGGACATGGAAATTCCAGAACGCAACACTGAAGCCCCAAACTGCTGCCACATCCAAGCGATAATGCCGTGAGAAGGTATGAGCCGCCGCCCAAGTCGCCGATTTGCAAATCTCCTCCAAGGAAACGGACCTGGACTCTGCCATTGAAGCCGCCTGTGCTCTAGTAGAATGAGCCTTCAGCTGGATAGGCGGCACCTTCCCTGCGTCCACATAAGCCGCCGCAATCGTTTCCTTGACCCAACGTGCCACGGTAGGTTTAGATGCCTGCAGACCTCTACGGGGGCCCGCGAACAGCACGACTTCCGGAAATCGTTGGTCACTTCCAAGTATCTGATGATAACTCGTCTAACATCCAGGCACCTGAGAGCATGATACTCCTCTGGATAATCCTCCCTACGGAAGGAGGGTAGACAAAGCTGCTGATTCACATGGAAGCGAGAAACAATCTTGGGCAGGAAGGAAGGCACTAGGCGAATAGACACTCCTGCCTCCAAGAACCGCAGGAACGGCTCTCTAAACGAGAGCGCCTGGAGCTCGGAAACCCTCCTGGCTGAAGCGATTGCCACCAAAAAGACCGCTTTCAACGTCAGGTCCTTCAGAGACAGCCGCGATAATGGCTCAAAGGGCGGCTTCTGCAAGGCCCGCAGCACCAGATTGAGATTCCACGTAGGCACTATCGAGTGCAGCTAGATAGAGAGAATACTGAGGATTTCCTGGTAGCACATGACCACATATAGAGAGGCAAAAGATTGCTCTCTATCTCCACCTGCTGGTAGACGGACACAACCCACCAGTCTATGGATTGATCTGCTTGATGATATGGAAGCAATAATAAGGAAAATCAGTAGGGGGGGTTACAACTTTTTCGCATCACTGTATTGTGACTGCAGGGGGGTAGATTTTATAAAAGCTTGTTTTCACAAGTACTGAACTATTTTACCTATAACATTTTTTTTTTTTTTAAAGATTGACTTCTATGTGATCATTGACCTTTATTTCTGCAACTGCCACAACCCCTGACCTGAAGAATGTGGGATCTGTTAAGGATCCCAACCAGCTGTGTTCTACAATATCACTCGCACATAAATGCAATTTTGCCAACTGATGTGGGGGCTTTAGCAACTCAGCCTTTTCGCAAAACCTCTTGCAATGACCATTCCCAGGACACTTCTACAGCAAATGCCAAAACAAACAACGGCCCATCAGTGGCTTTAATTCCAAAATAACAAGAGGCAAATAAAGACGTCTGACGATGTCGGCACAAGACTGGCAAAAAGCTTTATTTGCATGCAGTAAGGGATCAGATTTTGACGACATCACAGAACATTAAACATAAGGGTGACATGAGCAGATGGGACTGAGCCCTGGATAGAATGGAGTCTGGTGACTGAAGCTTAAGTTCTATAGTTTGGCTTGTGAAAATTATTCACAGGGTTTCAAGAGAACAGATGTTTCCACTCCAGCTTGATCATTCTCATTTTGGAGAAGCAGAGAGGAGCCTCATTTACAGAAAAAAAAAATCACAAATATTAATATCAGCCATGTAAAGGTGTGATTTAGAAACAGCAGCCTAGAGGAAATTAATAGCCAAGAAAAGCAGGCGACACCTTGGCACAGAGGCAATTACTTTTTCAGGTTCTGCTATTTGTGAAAACACATTTCATGACATTCTTACATGAATTTGACTGAAGTAATGGAAACACAATTTATAGCCTTGGAGTTTCTTTTTCTCTTTAGTCCATTAGTAAATGCCTCATTACTGAAAATACCTCATTCAATACCACTCAGGCTTAAAGATCCTCTGTAGTTGCTGGTGGCTGTCAGTGCTACTGAACCCGCAAGCCATCAAAAGCGGAACCTGTCAGACATGATCAATTCTCTTAGTTTCAAACTCAAGGTTTAAAATCCACCGTTCAATTTATTCTCTGCTCTCCAGATACTGAAATGAAGTCCCAGGAAGGGGAAAAAAAAAAAGTATTCAGGAGACAGCACTCATTCCGTTATTCAAAGACTTGCACATAATGAAAAGGGGACGGTGAGACAAATATATGAATTCTCTCTTCAATACAAAAGCCTAGCTTGCTAGTGAGGGTTCAGATATTCAAGAACTATCTGTTCCTTTGCTACGGTAAATCTAGTTATCGGGGGAGGAAGGAAACTAAGCCCCAGTTCTAGTAATTGGGGAGATGCTAAATATAGTCTACCAGCTGTTTTTATCTTCTGGACCTGTATGCATAGTACCAAGGCTCAAAGACGAAAGAGCACTTGCATTCAAGAAGTGTTTAAAGGGCTTCACTCCTTCATTGTTATTTCTAATCAGGCCCTTAGGCCTGAATGGGAGGGAAACTACCAGAGAAGCTTTTGCGACAGTACTTGGGAAATTCACAATTTGTTCTTAGCACTGCAGAATGCAAATCAAACCTTTTCAGTTCAGCATTTACTCATTAAAGGGTAAATACATTAAGGAGTGCTAAACAGTATGTGGGAGGCAGGGCTGGTGGTTGGGAGGCGAGGATATTGCTGGGCAGACTTATACGGTCTGTCCCAGAGCTGGTGGTTGGGAGGCAGGGATAGTGCTGGGCAGACTTATACGGTCTGTGCCCTGAAAATGACAGATACAAATCAAGGTAAGGTATACACAAAAAGTAGCACATACGAGTTTATCTTGTTGGGCAGACTGGATGGACCATGCAGGTCTTTTTCTGCCGTCATCTACTATGTTACTATGTATGTTACAATTGTGCATACAGATCAGCTCCAGATGCAGGAAGAACTTTTGTGCACAAAAAATACGCACATGTACACTGCCACTGAAATCCCATATTCATGAAGGTATTAACTACTTCCCTTTAATGCAAAGTACAGTACTGAATACTGAATGAGGAGGGCTCTCTTCACTGACAGGGGACCAATCATTACCGAGATGCAACAAATAAATGAAGGTGTGTGAGGGAACGGCTGCATTAGGGGAAATCTCTCCAAAGGTATCCCTATAAAATCCTAATTTTCCCTCACTGCTGCTCCGGGGCTGCCATTTGCTATATCCCATTGTTATTTCGGATCCAATGGCTTCCGGTAAGTCAATCAAACTTCTGCTTCTTAGGCCATCAAGCAGCCTAAAATGCACCCTTCCTTGAAAGGGATCTTGAAGAAGAAAATTCCTTACCTGTTAGTTTTCTTTCCTTTAGTCCTACCAGACCAGTCCAGAACCTATGGGTGTGCGCCTGCCTGCCAGTAGATGGCGACAAAAAACAAAGACTTCTGAGCCCTGCACTGTAAGGGGCATTGTGCAACCTCAGGTCTTCAGTATTTTGAATGACACGAAATGGAGACAGGGAATGCTATACTGACATGAAGAAAACTACTAGTTTAACCTAATAAAAATATATGCTATGAGGAAACTACTGCTCAAAAGAAACAGAAGGTTGCAAACATAAGAAACTACACTTTCTGAAAACATCAATAAAATAGCTGAACAAGAACTAGAACAGAAGAGCTTGTCTGGTAGGACTAAATGAAAAAAAATTATCCAGTAAGAAATCTCTCCTTCCTTGTCATCCTTACCAGACCAGTTTAGAAACTGTGGAAGGTAGCAAAGCAGTCCTTAAGGTGGGTGGGAAACCAAAATCCCTGCCCAAATGACCCCCTGCACCAAAGTGCAGCCTCTTTTCATGCTGCCACATCGAATCTGTAATGCATAGCAAAAGTGTAAAGAAATGACATCACTACCCTAATATTGACTGGAGTCACTGCATGTGAATCCACCCAGAAGGCTGCAATTCTTCAGGTGGAATATTCTGTCAAATGTATTGGAGACTGTTTTCCCTTAAGAATATTTCTTTGAGCCAGCAAGCGACTGTAGTCTTAAGAGGTTACCTCATCCTTCTTGATATGTCTGAAAAAAACAGCTTAACCAACTTCCAGAATTCATTTGTTACTTCCGGGTACTTAAGCAGCACCTAACGAACACCCAACAAATATAGCCAATTATATACTTCTCTGTACGCTGAAGGTAAAGTGAGGTGCTAATTGATATGAAATGGAAGATACAACTTTGGAGAGGAAGGAAGGAACTATCTTAATGGATATTCCTGTCTCTGTAAAACAAACAAAGATATCTTAACAAGATAAAGCCTATAATTCTGAAATTCTTCCTGCTGAAGTGATATCCAGGAGGAAAACCATATTAAGCGTAAGGTCCTTCAGTGTTGCTGTTCTCGGAGGCTCCAAGGGAGGATCTTCTACTACCACTTAGAGTACCCAATTTAAGCTCCATTCCAGACAAGAACGACAAGAGAGGAATGGATACGCATGACTCTTCTAAGAAAACAGACTACATTCGGAGGAACTGAGAAAGAACACTTCTGCAGACATTCACAGAACAGGATAATGCTGCTACCTGAACCGTCAAGGAATTTAAGGCTAAGCTCCTAAGGAGTTCATCTTGAAGAAAGGCTAAGATGTGTACAATTGTTTTAAAGGGAAAGATTGCCCTCTCAGCACACCAAAATTCAAACACTTTCTTGACTCTGGCCTATGCTGTAGAAGTGGAATGTTTATATGTTGCAGAAGTGGAATGTTTCTAGCCTGAAGACATGTGGCAATGACTTCTGAATACTGTATATGCTTTCATTTGAATACTTAAGAGCCAAGGTATAAGACAGAGGGGCGCCAGATGCTCCAGGATCAGTGGACCTTAAAAAAGAAATCCCATCCCCTATGGAAAGCACAATTGTTGACTAACCTTGAGATGAATCAGATCTGCAAACCATGGTCTTTTGGACCAGTCTGGAGCCACCAGAATCATCTGATCAGAATAAGAGGAAATTTTCTTAAGGATTTGACTTAGCATTGGAAGAAGTGGTGAGGACACATACAATAGATTGTCCAGTGGCCAGGGCTGGATCAAATCATCCAGCCTTTTGGAATCAGGCTCCTTCCTTCAGTTGAAGAAGTGCAGAACTTTGGCATTAAGAACTTTGAAATTAAGAATCGGTGTACCCCAACACTCTAACATTCCAAAAGCTGTGGAAGAGAGTTCCTACTCTCCTAGATCTATGGAGAGTCTGCTGAAAAAAATCCACCTGAACGTTTTGATCCCAGCAATCTAAGCCACAGAAAGTACGCGGTGAGACTTGCTTCCTAGTTATCTGCCACTCTCTTGGTTCCTCCCTGTTTTTTCATGTAAGCTACCTGATACTGCTTTACAGTATCAGGCAGAAATCCTGAAGCACTAGATGAACAGCTCTGAACTTCAGACGATTCATGGACCAGGACTTCTCATATAGCGACCAAGTTCCTTGCGCTATTTAACCCCAGCAATGAGCTCCCCATCCAAATAAACTTGCATCCATTATTGTCATTGTCCAGTCAGGATCCTGAAGGCTTACTTTACAAAGACTACAAGACTGAAGCCACTACTTCATACAGATTCTAGCTGAGTACATCCAAGGAAGATGACAGTCGTAACTCTGGTAAACCACCAATCAACAAGGGAGCTCTGTAAGGGTCTCACGTAAGCATCAGTCCACAGTACTAAGTCTACGGCAACTGCCATCAACCCCATGCACAAGGAGCTGCCTGCAACAGGCGTGAACTGATTGGAGACTGAAGCTTTGGGACGCTCTGAGAGGGAAAGAAAACCATCCCTAACTTGATGTTTAATCTCATTTCCACATCTTCCAGATCTTTAGACAGAATCAACTTTTTCTTGTAGAAACTGACAACCCAGCCAAGGGAGTGCAAAAGACATAGAACTCTGAATGTTACCTGCTCGCATTCTGCCCAAGTATTTGCTCAGATTAATTAATCGTCCAAATAAGAGTGAACCCTGATTCATTCTCATCAGAGAAAAGCTGCTATCACAACCCTTCCCATATATAGGTGGCTGACTCCCCCCCCCCCCCCCCAGCAGTAGTATTGCAAGACTACAGCTAGGGCTTATCGCCGCCATTATTGAACCCAGATGGAGTGGGAGTGGAGGAAGATAATTTCTGCCCTGGCCCACCAGACATCAAGGATCACCTCTAGGTAAGTCCTTGGGGTGGGAGGGGGTCCGGGGGTTATCAGAAAGGGGGAGAGATCACAGAATTGGATCGCAGAGCCAGTGTGTGTGTGTGTGGGGGGGAGGGGGATATGGAGATGAGATTGGACCTGGAGGGTGGTTCGGCGTGAGATCAGGAAGATTGGAGCACGGTTGACCCAGACGTTATGCAGGTGCTGGCCAATATTCAAATAGGTCAGTCATTTGTGCGGTCCTGTGTTGCCATTTAGCTATGCAGGCACCAGGACTGAATATGGCTCGTGCACACATAAGTGCCAGCTCCTCCCCACCTACGCCCTCAGACTGCCCAGTTTTGGAATGAGCAGTTACAGCTGATATTTAATGGCATCACCCAGTTAAGTGCCATTGAATATCAATGGTAGCCCACCAAGTATGGTTTAAGCAAGCAAGAGTCTCTTCTGCCTGCTTAAACCATGCTGAGTATCAACCCTTTTATTATTTGCTGAAAATTTATATACCTCTAGTCCAAGTGCAAAATTTTTCTAAGAGGAGTTTGAAACTCAAGGCACTGCCGTTTATTCTGTACATGGAAGATTAGGATAAGATGATTTATTCAAAGGATTCTTTGTATGTTCCTTTTATAACAGTTCTAGATAAATATTGATTCAGAAAGGCAGCATACAGATGTAATTAAATAACATCTATTGTAAGTTTTCAGTCTACTTTATTCATGATCTTAAATTATAGAGAATCCGACTGTGATTTCAACTTAGTTATTTATGCTACATTAGTGCTGCTAGATGTCATTTTGTACACTTGCAATATGATGGATATGTTAATTTATTAATCCACGTTCTATAAATGTTGGTTCAAAAAGCAAAAGATAAGCCTGTCAAATTAAATTTGTAATATCAAAATAACCAGGATTGTTAGGGTAACTAATTCAGGCTCCCCCCCCCCTCTTTTGTACCATGACTGCTCTTGTTTATTACAAACCATCATTGCGACCAACCTCTGTGCAGACACGTATTCAGTCTGAATCACAGCCTTGACAAGAAGTGAAGGGAGAGGGGAAAACAACCAAAACAGAACAAAATAAAAAAAGTCTGTCAGTTTCTTAACAATATGCTTTGGTTGCCAGAATCTGCAGCTGTGCTCTAAATCAAAGCAAATCCCCTAAAGAGCTGTTTACTGTTTCTGTGAAATGAGCTGTAAGGCTCACTTTGTTAAAAAAAAACAAAAACAGAGAGAAAACATTAACACAAGCAGTTCTGATAAAAAGAAAAGATTACTCCCACCTGTACTAGTGCTTCCTTCATGGCAGTCCAGTTAGAGACCCTCCAAGCGCATTCAAGGACCAGGTAGGGATTGATGTGGCCCTTTGACTGGCCATACTCCGTCAAAGCCTCCCACTGGTTCAATTCTTTTGAACAGCTACATAGGAGAGAAAGAATAAAGGTCCTGTTCCATCAGAAAGTAAGTTATTCAAAGAGACATAAAAAAAATAATTCACCTCTGCAATCAAGTGGTACTCAAAGTACTGGGTATTCTACTGCAATTTAAGGACATTTTCTGCATGGAAGTGCATGGAATTTGGTGGCAGTGCTTTCAAACTTCTGCCGCAATCCTACAAAAACCCAGGGGCCTTGACAAGAGAATGCTGCGGCCAGCATATTTCTACAGAGCCATTTGAAGTCTGAAGGTTGTGAGCTCTCGACAGCAGTTAAAATTTTATTTTTTGGCCAATCTGACCAAAGAACCTGGGCGG
This sequence comes from Microcaecilia unicolor, assembly GCF_901765095.1. Lineage (NCBI taxonomy): Eukaryota > Metazoa > Chordata > Amphibia > Gymnophiona > Siphonopidae > Microcaecilia > Microcaecilia unicolor. The sequence continues at coordinate 25,046,505 of NC_044038.1, forward strand.
ACGGGGGAACTCTAGACCTACAAACCAATTAAAACCATTGATTACTGCTATTATTATTATTTTTTTGTTATATTTGTACCCCGCGTTTTCCCACTCATGGCAGGCTCAATGCGGCTTACATGGGGCAATAGAGGGTTAAGTGACTTGTCCAGAGTCACAAGGAGCTGCCTGTGCCTGAAGTGGGAATCGAACTCAGTTCCTCAGTTCCCCAGGACCAAAGTCCACCACCCTAACCACTAGGCCACTCCTCCCTGCATAATTTCTTCTATTTGTTTTAAAAATATTATGTAACTTCATGGAGTGTCCCCTAGTCTTTGTACTTTTTGAAAGAGTGAGCAATCGATTCACGTTTACCCATTCTTCTCCACTCAGTATTTTATAGAGCTTTATTATTCCCCCTCAGCCATCTCTTCTTCAAGCTGAAGAGCCCTAACCTCTTGAATCATTACACATTCCAGGCACGTATATGGTGGGAATGTGGGTGGTGTATACCTTTACAGGAATTATATTTACCTTAAAATATCAAAGGGCTTCCTTTATAACATGTTCCATTATATTAGTATAACATGCTTACCGAATCCAATGGTCTTCCCATAGCTGATATTCTGGGAAGATAGCTGGAGATGCATTGCTTCTCTCATGCTCTTTTTTAGCCCTTTCCATTGCCTTTTCATAAGTTTCTTGTGCCTGAAGACAGATGAAGAAAATGACTCAATATTTTGGCATTCCACTGTAAAAGTACCTAATGAACTATTATTTAAAAAAAAAAAAAAAAAAATATATATATATATATATATATATATATATATATATATTTGTCAAACCAGTCACAGTGACAACGAAACTAACATGATATTCAAGAATCACAACACTGTGATATATATCTCATATAAATCAATGGTAAAGCAGCTTTTGTCATCGTCATGATATCTTAATGCTGTATGCATGCTAGAAGGCAAATTCAAACTGAAACAGTTCTAAAAGTTCAAATTAAATTCAGCTAGAACTTTGTATGGAAAGGAAATTAACATATTCCATAGTCCTAACAAGATACAGAAGAAGGTGACATCTTCATCAGAATTGGCGCCTACACATAGTAACAGTAAATTTACAGCAGAGAAAGACCACCATGATCCATTCAGTTTTGGCTAAAACTGAAACTGCCATCGAAACTGTCTGAAAATACAAAGAGTAGCTCCCCTCCTCCAGTCTACTTTACAATCCCTGGTGGTCTAGTGGTGTAGTCAGGACAAGACTGATGCCCCAGTCATAGCAGCCATTTTGAGGAGAACCAGAATGGACAGAAGTAACTGGGGATCACTTCTGCCCCAGCTACACCCTTAAACCATCAGGGATTGTAAAACGGGCCCAGGGAGGGGTGTCTGGGAGAGGGTCAACACATGTGGGGGAGGGGGAGACAAATGGGTACAGAGCATACATTTTTGTCTTCAATTGAAAACATATGGTCATTTTTGGCCAAAACAAAAAACATGGTTGAAAATTAAAATACCTCAGCCAAAATCAAAACTGGGTAGAAAAAGAATTTGGGTTGATTTGGCACCATAACCAAAATCGAAGCCTAAATTTGGTAGGCCTGTAATCCAGTCTGCCCTACATGGTGGCCAGAAGTGCAACAACTAGGTCACACCCTTCTAAGGGTCATTTTTGTGTCTTAACTATACCCATCTCCACCAATATAAAATTCACCTGTTCAAAGAAGCCATGTTGCTCATATGCAATAGCAGTTGTTGTCTCTGAAAATTTGCAGCGCTTTTGCCACAAGCCGGCCCACATATCCTCCTCTTGCAAAAGTGAATAGAGCTCTGCCAAGGAATCTAGGATTTCCTGAAAGAGAATGAACAGAAAATCACATCACAGACCCTTTCAATGCAAAAAGTTCAACCAAATATTTGGCTGGCCTGGTAACTGTTCAACTTTTCAACATGGCTCCTTCATTCTCAGGCCAAGCCAGCTGAGGATTCTACACATGCCCCTTCAAGAGAATCCCATCCATCACTTGTGGGTGGGGCTCAGAGTGCAAACTTGTTGTTGAGTTCCAGAGAGCTGTGCTCAGTGGTCCCTTACTAAGAGATGCTGCTAAGACAGCAGCGCTAGATGAGAAGGAATACAGAGACTAACATGAGAAAAGCACCAATGGCTGTAATTTAAGGCTCGTGATACCACAGCCATCCAGGCAATCTGAAGGAGCAGGAGAGAGCTGGCTAGGGCTTTTTTTGAGGGGGTACTTAGGGGTACTGAGTACCGGCACCTTTTCCATTGTCTGCTAAAATTGACCCATGATCCCCAAGTTTTAATGAAAGAGCTCAGGCTCTACACACCAATTCTGCCTTGTCATAGGTTCTGTGACTGGTTGCAGGGGGCCTGGCTATTGTAGGATGGGTCCCTCAGTGATGACCCCACCCTGAATGGTGGCCTGGCATTTGAGTACCGGCACCTTTTTCGCTAGAAAATATGCACTGGAGCTGGCAGACCAAAAGTTAAATACAAATATATTTTCTTTGGTTTTAGATCTACCAAAGACAAATGATAAATGAGGGTCACACTTTTCTTTTGGCTTGACTGAATTTTGATGTCTTCCCCTCTCTGTTAAGGACCATATCTTTGACAATCTATGCTTTTCCTTTCTGTGATTTGAGCATATTTTCCGATACTTTGCTTTATCAAGATTTTCTTAACATCAAACATATAAACAGCGAGTGACCAACTCACTTGCAAATGCGCAGTAGAGACTTCCCTCTCTGTCCCGCCCCCGTGTCAATACGTGATGAAGGGGCGGGACAGAGAGGGAAACTGCGCTCCCCTCCCCCCGAGGTCGCCGCCACCAGTACCCCCCCCCCGAGTCGCCGCCGCCTCCACCCGGCCCGGGCCCTCTGATCGCAATTAATTCAACTTACATCGCCGCAGCACGCAGATCAGCTGAGCTCCAGTCGGCCTTCCTTCCCTGCCTGTGTCCCGCCCTCGCTGATGGTACGTCACACGAGGGCGGGACACAGGCAGAGAAGGAAGGCCAGGCCGACGGGAGCTCAGCTGATCTGCGTGCTGGGTTGATGTAAGTTGAATTAATAGCGAACAGAGGACCCGGGCCGGGTGGAGGCTTGGTGGCGGTGGCGACTCCGGGGGGGGGGGGGGGGGGGGGGCATGAAAACCCCCCATTCCAATAGTAGCCCATTTTAACGGGCTCAACGGCTAGTAATTATATAAAATCACACAAACAGAACATAGAAAATGTAAATGAGGACAGGATAAAGATGGAAGGGGTCTCTGTTGATGCCCTGCCTAAAGCTATCATCAAATTATTTGTGGTTACTTTCTGAATGGTTACGAACGCCTACAAATAAGCACTTCCAAAACAGTCCACAAAACTGCACCTATAAGAAAAATGTATGTATTGTTTTCTTTTTTCCTTCTTGAAATTTTGATGAAAGACTTAAATATTAACCATACCTAAGTATTATGATCAGAACACAATATATCAAAACAATATCATTAAATATGAAAAAAGAATGCATCATCTTTTAACAAAACCATCTGAAATATTTGAAGACAAAAGGCTCTACAGGATGATAAATATCTAAGGGTGGGAAGTTATCAATTTATTTATTTATTTATTGTTTGCATTTGTATCCCACGTTTTCCCACCTCTTTGCGGGCTCAGTGTGGCTTACAATAAGATATGAATAATGAGAATATAGTTGTTAGACTTGGTTATGGGTTACATTGTACAAGTTATGCGAGATAATCAAATTATCATTAGGAATATCACAATGGGACATCAACATTGAGACATTGGGAGGAGACAATGGGAAGCTTAAGGGCAGTGTTAAGACACAGAGGCACATGGTGTACATATTTCTGTGAGTAAATGTATGAGTAATGTGGAATTATGGGGGATGAGAGATCATAAGTGGATGTGTGATGCATTGATGAACAGTGAGTGTGGACTCTATGTGTTTTGGTTATTTCCGTAAATTGTCTCAAATAGATGGGTCTTCAGTAATCTGCGGAAGGATGCTTGTTCGTGGATCGCTCTTAAGTTGTGTGGCAGTGTGTTCCAAAGCTGCGTGCTCGTGTGAGAAAAGGTTGACGCGTGTAGCGTCTTGTATTTCACGCCCTTGAAAGTAGGGAAATGGAGGTTGAGGTATGTTCGGGAAGATCTCCTAGCATCTTCTTAAGATGTGTTATTTTACTGTTAACCCCAGTTATTAGTAACAGGGCAGGATTAAGGCGTAGGCAAACTAGGCGCATGCCTAGGGCCCAGTTGTTGATTTTTGCCCTGGTAAGTCAGTTGATAGCAGAAAGAATGTGAGGAGAAGTTGGAAACCAGAGCTACCAGCATCCACAGAGTTCTGTCTATTCTCCCCACGCCTTGTACACTGTTCTCTAATCAGTAGGGGGAGTCTCGGCAGTGGGGGGCACTTACCGCCGCCTCTTTAGGAGGCATGAAATGCTCCCAGGTTAACGCGGTATAATCCAGTTAGTTCACAATAATCATAATGCGGGAACAACCACTCTCCACCCATGACATGCCCCCTCAAAAAAATATCTAAAATAATTGGCAATTTGCATGTTAGCATGTGCAAATACGCAAAATACCACCAAATGCCTTTAACTTTCCGCGGTAGCATATTAGCATGTCCTAACTGCATGTGAAGGGCTTTTCTCCTGTTAGTAAACATACCCCCTAGGTCTCACTTCATAAAATGGAACTCGTGCTAAAAAAGCACCAGCAAGTGGTAAAATAACATATGTTAAAGGAAGCCCATGTTGATAACTCCCCTCCCCCCCATGTGAAGATTTCAGTCTCTGCAATCCAGAGCTGATACTGTGATGCATAATGCCTCATTCCACCAATGCATAAGAACCAACTGTGGCGGAACAGGAGGTTCCCATGCTTTGTGATTTGTATTGCTGCCCTATGACACTCTTTCCCTTCAGGGTATTTCCCTTGGTTGGCCAGCAGGTGGTGTAACTACACTCCCCAAAAGGGAAAATGAACCTGCAGTGTCCTTGGTCAAACATCCTTTGTGCTTCCGCTCTGTGTCCTGATTGGCCTTGAAGCCAAAAACCTAGCCCAGAATGTGCTAGAACTTCTCAGTCTCAGTTGGGAATGTGGAGGGAGTAGACCTGTGTGGAGGCCCTGTTCAATTCCTGTGAGCAGTTTCTTTTCCTGATCTCCCCAGATATTACTTAGGTAGTAAAAAGTGTTCAGCTAGATTTAACACCAAATTCCTGTTATTTTATCGATTCCTATTTGCTGTTTAAACTTTAATGTTCACTGTTCTACTTTTTTTGATAATAAACCTATTATTTTGTTAGCTCTGTTATCCTGGACTGAGTAAGAATCCTGGCAGTTTGTGTTCTCATTCTGTGGGTGTTTTCTAGGAACTGTGGAAATCCTAGGATTGTGGCCCCAGTGTCCCAAGAAACCACCATGGAAATAACGTTTTGGTGGGAGAACTTGTCCAGAGGAAAGCGGGACCCAGCAGGACCATGGAGGGTATGCCAGTGTAGGGGCACATGCACAGGTGCAGGCAGGCCAGGGAAGTGCTGGGCCATAGGGTCAATCCCAGGTGGATGCTAGGGGTAATGCTCATCAGTGATGTCATAATGGCTCACTTTTATTATATATAGCAGTATGTCACAATGGCTCACTTTTATTACATATAGCAGTGATTTTGATTTCTAGAGATATTTTTCTTTTTTTCTTTAATTAAGGGAGGAGTTATCAATGTGGGCTACCGTTATGATGTGTTATTTTACTGTTAATCCCCGTTATTAGTAACTAGGTATCACGAAACACCTAGCCACTCGGCTGGGGCTAACCCTGCGGCAGAGGGTCTATCCCCAGCACAGATCAGGGCCACCTGCACCTATGAATGTGCCCTACACTAGCACCCTCCTCCAACCGACTGGGTCCCAACCTCCTCTGGGCGAGTCTCCCACTCTCAAGTTATCTCCGGTGATTTCTAGGTTATTGGGGCTACACTCCCAGTGGTCCCACAGTTCCAAGAAAACACTCACAGACCCAACACACACCACCAGGATTCTTAGTCCAGACAAAAAGAGTCAATAAACTAAAAAAGCTTTATTATCATCATAAAAATATTGAACATTGAACTATAAAAACAGAAAATAACAAGCAAATAACAGGTAACTGAATAAGGATCAATTATAAAACTATCTAAACATTTTATCACTATCTGGATAGTGCCTGGAAAGTACAGGAAATATAGATGCTCACAGGCTACAGAATATAACTGCTCACAGGATCTCAGAAAAGAGGTCATTTCTCTCTCTATTTCCAAACTGAGAGTGGAGAAAAATCCAGTATTTCCAGACTAAATTTGAGCTCCTGGGCCAAACCGAGCTCAGAACAACATTTTTTAAAAACAGATGACCACATCACTACAGTTTCCTTTGTGTTAAACTAAAGAAGGAACAGTCATTTCTCTGTAACAGCTTTAAACATAAAACATGCACCACCTGCTGGCCAAACTAGAAAAATAAACTTCAAGAAATAATTAACACAATTTACAGGCTTACAAACCCACTGTTTTGTCACACTAGGTCTCATTGCATAAAATGAGACCTGTGCTAAAATAGCACAAGATAGTGGTAAAATAACATGTCTTAGTGGTACCCTCACTGATTACTTCCCGTTTAGTGTGAAGAGTTTCAGTCTCTGGTAACCAGAGCTGATATTATAATGTTATAATGCCTAATTCCACAAATGCCTAAGAGCCAACCTCATCAGTGATGTCACAATGGCTCGATTGTCCTATACTTGGCTCACTTTTATTATATACAGCAGTGATTTTAATTAATTAATTTCTACTTTTATGCCACAATTATCCAAAAACGAGTTTCGGTTCAATGTGGCTTACATTTAACAGCTGTTAGAAATTACATTGATTCAATTACATTTACAAGGTTGTATGATGCTGTATTTTACAGTGGTTGACAAGATAAATGTTAAAGCATATGGAATAGTCACTGGGTTTCTTAAGAAGATAGGTCTTAGTTCATTTCTTAAATGAAAAGATGTGCTACAATTAGAGGTTGTGTTGTGTATTGTTATTCCAGAATGATTAGTGCATATTTTACTCTTAGAATTTCCTGAAGAGGTAGGTCTTTAGGTCTTTTCTGAACTGGAGGTAGTTTGTGATGCTTCTTATGACTATGGGAACTAAGTTCCACCATTTTGAGCCCAGGTAACTAAATCCCGTTGTGTAGGTGGACTTGTATAGTATGTTTTTGCAGTTGGACAGATGACGTAGTAGGTAACCTCTGGTTCCTGGGTTTGCATTTCTTGGTGATAGTTTGATCATGTCTAGCATACAGTCTGGTGACATGCCAAACAGTATTTTTTGTTGTTGTTACATTTGTACCCCGCGCTTTCCCACTCATGGCAGGCTCAATGCGGCTTACATGGGGCAATGGAGGGTTAAGTGACTTGCCCAGAGTCACAAGGAGCTGCCTGTGCCTGAAGTGGGAATCGACAAACTCAGTTCCTCAGTTCCCCAGGACCAAAGTCCACCATCCTAACCACTAGGCCACTCCTCCACTCGATTTTGATTTGTAAAGACATTTCTTTTTTCTTCTGTTAAGGAAAGAAGCTATCCATGTGGGTTTCAGCTGAAACTCAATACTGAGAAAACCCAGTGCCTAGTACTCACCTCGCAATACAATAAGAATAAATTTACCACCATCAACACACCTAAACTAAATCTACCAGTTTCGGACACCCTGAAAATCCTCGGAGACACCATTGATCGACATCTTACACTTGAGAATCATGCAAATAACATAACCAAAAAGATGTTTCATTCAATGTGTCAGCTAAAAAGCGTTAGACCATTTTTTCCAAGGATTGTCTTCCGCAATCTGGTACAATCACTGGTACTCAGTCATCTGGACTATTGTAACTCACTCTACGCTGGTTGTAAAGAGCAAATACTCAAAAAACTCCAGACAGCTCAGAATACAACATCCAGGCTAATATTCGGCACACCAAAATATGAAAGCGCGAAACCCCTACGAGAAAAACTACACTGGCTCTCACTAAAAGAACGCATCACGTTCAAACTTTGCACTTTAGTCCATAAAATCATCCATGGTAATGCCCCAGCCTACATGTCAGATCTAATAGAACTACCACCCAGGAACGCAAAAAAATCTTCCCGCACACCCCTCATTCTTCATCCTCCCAAGTGTAAGGGTTTGAAATACAAATCAATGCACGCATCTACCTTTTCCTATACGAGCTCGCAGCTCTGGAATGTGCTGCCACGTAACTTGAAAACGGTCTACGAACTGACCAATTTCCGCAAATTATTAAAAACCTATCTCTTCGACGAGATATATCACAAAGATCAACATGTGTAATTGTATAATCTTTTGAACTTTTAGTACTGTCTTATAATGTCTTTTGCTTTAACACCATCATGTAATTCACCACCATGTAACACAAACCCTCTGTAAACCTAATGTATATTCACTTCTATTTCCAGTACCCATGATGTATTGTAAGCCACATTGAGCCTGCAAAAAGGTGGGATAATGTGGGATACAAATGCAATAAATAAAATAAATAATAAATAAACCATTAAGACGTGTTATTTAATGATAACCCCAGTTATTAGTAACTAAGTCTCACTGCAAAAAATGGGACCTGTACTAAAAACGCACCACCTAGTGGTAGCCTACGTTGATAACTATGCCCCTCAGTCTTTCTTTCAACTAAATGTTTTTTCCAAACATTGTTTTATTGGCAACAAATACAAACCACAAAACAACGCCAAAATACAACTGCAAATGTGCTGCTTTCTACTCATTCAAAATCCGACTATGTGCTACCGGAGTCAGGGTGTCCCAAAAAGGTGTCCATGTTTTTTTTAGAAACCTCTCTCCCCTCAAGGAAGATGATATACCCTTATGCATCAAGGCACTGTGTAGAATCATTGCTGATCTGCAATGAGATACCATTGGGCTTCCGAGGAAAGCCACACCTGCAAGATAGAATTCTTTGCCAGCAACACAGAGGCGGGGCTGGAGGTTGGGAGGCGGGAATAGTGCTAGGCAGACTTATATGGTCTGTGCCAGAGCCGGTGGTGGGAGGCAGGGATAGTGCTGGGCAGACTTAAACGGTCTGTGCCAGAGCCGGTGGTGGGAGGCGGGACTGGAGGTTGGGAGGCAGGGATACTGCTGGGCAGACTTATACGGTCTGTGCCAGAGCCGGTGGTGGGAGGCGGGGCAGGTGGTTGGGAGGTGGGGATGGTGCTGGGCAGACTTATACGGTCTGTGCCAGAGCCGGTGGTTGGGAGGTGGGGATAGTGCTGGGCAGACTTATACGGTCTGTGCCCTGAAGAGCACAGGTACAAATCAAAGTAGGGTATACACAAAAAGCAGCAAATATGAGTTATCTTGTTGGGCAGACTGGATGGACCGTGCAGGTCTTTTTTCTGCCGTCATCTACTATGTTACTATGTTTCAAGAAAGCCCGCAAACCCAAAGGCTACTGCCCCCGGATGGAAAAGATATCAAACAGATGAAGCGGGGAAGGAATCCATTGCACTTCTAGAACTGAGAAACGTGACCGGCCAACTGGGTTCAAAAGTCATAAATAGATGGACAAGACCAAAACATAAGGGCTAAGTGCCAACACTGGTCGAGCACTTGGGACACTGGCCATCCAACCTCAAAGTCACTTGATATTCCCTGTGAGGACAGATGTACAGCCGAAATAAAAAAAACTTGTATTGCAATTCCCACAAGGTGGCACTCTCAGTGAGACTCTAGACACTGGAGACATAAACCTTTAGAATGTGGTGCCTGTGGAAGTTCTTCTGACCATCTGTGAACCGAGAGAGAGTAGTCCTTGTCCGGGAGTTTATCTCGCAAGTAGCCATAGCAGTACTTTAGGGGAACAGAAAGCTGAGCATCCAAACCAAGCATTTTGTTAAAAATGTTCCCATACTTCCGCAGTCAAAGAAGCAATTGGCAAGGTTCTAAGATAACGGTGCAGTTGAATATAAGCAAAATGATCCTGAAAAGACGGACCCCCGAGTGTTTCACAAGTCCTCAAGGGGCTTAAGGCGGCCCATGTCCCCCAATACATGGTGAAGATACTGAATACCTTCAGTCGACCACTGCCGGAAAGCAGATGAAGTCTCTCTTACATTTCCGGCGATGGGCAACAAAGGAGACACTTCCCCAGATAGGCCATGAACTTTTCAGAGCCACCGCAAGGTCTTGCGAAAGGATGAGAATAGGGGCGCAAAATGTGGGGGTGTCTGTGCTTTACTCACTGGTGCCTGAAGCCAAAAGGTAAAATGGTGTGAATCTCTGTGCTGCTACAGGAAAAAAAAAATGAGTACCACAGAACCAATCAGTGAGATGGCGCATACAACTGGCCACAGCAAATAATTTGATATTCAAAAGGCCCAAGTCCCCCCGCTTGCGAGGAAGCATGAGCTGAGGGACTGGAAGACGAGCGCACTTGCCCCTCCATAAATAAAGGGATAGAGACCTCTACAAAAACTGCTCATCCTTCTGCTATAAGAGTGGTAATATCTGAAATATATAATTCCATTTGGGAACAATTATCATATTGTAAAGTGCAATTCTATCAATTAGGGATAGGGGCAGCGCCCTCCAATCCTGCAAGACTCGTTTCATAGTGAGCCTCAAAGGTTGACTGCATATAGGAGAGATAATTCTGGGGAAAGAGAGATCTCCAAATGCTTAAAATTATCCAGCACCCGCTTCTTTCAACTAAATTTTAAGAAGAAAACGATGCAAACATTGTTCTGATAGATGCAGTTTTGTGTCTTCAGTTTTAAAAGTGCTTAGTGAAGGAGAAAAATAGAATATAAAAAAAAAATGAGCAAAACATTACCAACATAAAAAAATGAAAATATATTGAAACTGCCATAAATCATCAAGCAAATCAATATCAACAGTAGAAAGCACATTGATAAAAGACTTCCAGATATCTATATTAAGACAATAATTCTTTACTACAAAAGAAATTTTCTGGCCTGTACAAATGTTCCATGCCTTATAGTGTCAAGAAAAAATTGGAAGTATTTGAAGACGTCAATAAAATGTTATTAGACACTTTGCAGTAACAAGAAAAGTATTGCTTACCTATGTCTAAATTATCTAAACAATAAAACAGCAAGACTCACTAGAAGTCTACTATGTGTGACTTTAAATACTGAGAAAATATTTCTGGCCAAAAATTTCTATCCTTGGCTACGTCAATCAGATGAAGAAACACCCACCCAAATTTAAACAATTTTACCAAAGTATATTACTAGTGACGTACAAATTTATACCCATTCTACTGCACGTTGGCATATCAAGAATTACGCTTCTTCAGTTACACAAATCTAATCAACCTCCTCAGAAAAATACAGCCCCAAATCCACTTCCCAATTGATTTTCAGTTTTTGGGTTGCAGAAATTTTCATACCCAGTAAACATCGGTAAATTTTAGAAATTAAACTGTTATTCACCTTTTCACTACTGCCTTTGGCTCCTAACCGCTACTCATTTGCCCTCCTCCCCCCGTTCCTCTTTACCCTGTAATTCCCTTGCCCGTAATGTCTTGTCTGTCTGTTTTATCTAGATTGTAAGCTCTTTGAGCAGGGACTGTCTCTCTATGTCAGGTGCGTGCGTCTGGTAGCGCTATATAAATGCTATTAGTAGTAGTAGTATTAAAAGGTACGCAGACTACATGCTAAAAAAGAGTAAGCTCCCTCCTACACCCAGTTATGGTAGGATTGTCTAGGTGAAAATAAAGCCCCTTAAAATTGAAGCTATCAAAAAGCCATGATGTAGGTTGCAATAATGTACCTCTGCATCTGAATGTAACTCGTCTTTGCTATCAATAAGACGATTTGAGCTAAATCTAAATTTATACATTTTAAGTCTTCCGGGGAGATAAAAGATTTATGACAAAATAATTGGGATGTCTGCTCTGTTGTCAGTTTATAACACACTGAAGAGACATGCTTGTCCAGTTTTGCTGGAAAATCAGATTTATGGCAGACTGGCATTAAAGGAGAGGGGAAAGAAGTTAAACTTCATCTTTTGTGAAATTAACCACCGTATCCACAGGAACAGATGATACGAATTGATGAATAATTTGCAGCTCATTATCCAATTTTGTTTCTTTTAGCCCAGCCCAGAGGACAGTAACAACACATTAGGAGCTCCTTTACGAAACCACGGTAAAATCTGAAGTTACCGCGGCTTAACATGGGACTTCATTGCGCAACAGCTGCAAATTTGCATGGCAACTAATGGGGGCATTTCCAGAATTCACAGTTACAGGTGCCATGCTAAATTTGCAATAACGTCCGGTACTCTGCATGGAGTTAGCAAAGAAGCACTCAGCATCTCCTATTTTTTTTTTTTTTAATTTGTACCCCGCGCTTTCCCACTCATGGCAGGCTCAATGCGGCTTAGGTACTTATTTGTACCTGGGGCAGTGGAGGGTTAAGTGACTTGCCCAGAGTCACAAGGAGCTGCCTGTGCCTGCAGTGGGAATCGAACCCAGTTCCCCAGGACCAAAGTCCACCACTCTAACCACTAGGCCACTCCTCCACGGTAAGTGGTCCAGTGTTAACTGCAAAAGTGCTGATTCGCACACAGTATTTGCAGTACACTACTGACTCATGTCATTTTATTTTATGCATTGTTTTTATAAAATTTTGCTAGAAATTGACTGCTATTATTGGATTGTCTTATTTTGTCATTTTAAATTTGTCACGGTAGATATGGAAAAATTATGTCTGACCTGATCATTTTCTTTCTTTTAGTCCTACCAGACCAGTCCAGACCATGGGTTATCTTTGTTGACCAGAAGATGGAGAGAGAGAAGAAAAGTAGTTCTTGTAACTTGCCCCTTAAGAGTATTGTGAGCTTGGAATGTTCAGTTATTTTGACTAGCCAAGCAGTGGTGCTTATGACCATATTGTCCGTCACCACTGAAAAGTGGAGACCAACAATTTCAGCAATCAAGGAAGTGTATGCTCTAATGACATGCAGATGTTTCACTGAGTCAGAAGATGTGCGAGACCGAACACAGTGAAGAAACAAAACAACAGGATGAATCAAATCTGTCAAAAAGAGACCAATTGGAAGGAAAACTGCATAGTGGAAATAAACTAATGAATAAAGCAAGGCGATTTTCTGAACTGGTCTGGTAAGGCTAAAGGAAAGAAAATTATCAGGTAAAAAATGTTTTCCTTCCTTAGCGTCCATATCAGACCAGTCCAGAACCACTGGGATGTAGCAAAAAAGTGCCCAAAAGGAAGGGTGGGACTAGGAAATAAAAAGTAGGAAGATGGAAGCAGCATCCTTAACAGAGAGAAAGAGTGTAAGGGTGTTAGGAATACTTAATATCCAGGGAATATATTCTGATAGAGAAAGCATGTGAATACCATCTCAGCAACACAGCATGAAAAAGGTATGGCAGAGAAGGTACTGATCTGCATCGCTTACTAAGCTATTATGTTAAGAAACACTGCACCGGAACCCACACAGAAGAGAACGTGACCAACTTGTGCTCTACAGTAGACAGGTACAAGCAAACTTGTCTAGTGGTTGAAGAAGCTATATCTTTTGAGCATAAAGCTAACGCCATGTGAGCCAGATGCCTGCCAGCTTTATTCCACATTGCTTGGCGCCATAATTGTGGCTAAGGGAATTACTTGAGTTTAAGGTTCCATGTCTCTCAAAATTAACCCTATAGAGGCAGAGAAAAAAGAATAAGTACCTGAAAGGAAAGGTTCAGTCTAGAAGGAATCCTCAAGCAAGAGAAAATAGAGAATGCAATAAAAGCAGCCTGTCTAGACTCAGGCGAAAGGAGACATGAAGGAAGCAAAGGAAAGGCAAAAATATTTTTTATTCCCAGAAACTATGTTAGGATGCGGGAAAAACCAGAAGTCTGCTCAGCAACTGCTGACCAGAAGGCTAAGCACTTCAAGGCTGGGCAGATACCCGAGGAAGAAAGCTGAAAAGTATTAGGCGATCATGCCATAAAGCCAGAGGAGCATTGGCACACAGGTGGCCAGAGAAGGGGTGATGAACTGGTGGGCCAAATAACCAAGCCAACCAACAGACCAGTGCTGCTGTGAGCTACAGCCTGCCAGAGAAACCGCGTCCTGCAGCCAGCTTGTATCACTGCCATGATTTACTAACAGACTGGGTGGAGTTCCCATAGTAAACAGACAGACTTTGCAACTGAGCTATATAGCCGGATGGTGCCGAGCTCTATAATCTACTGCTAATGATGTGCCACATTTAGAGGTGACTGAAATGTGCTACACAGGGTAATGCCACAGCCAGGAACTGCTGTTAACTATGTCAATTAGCTGTGTAGTATAGCTAGGTCAAATAAGTGGATGATACCAAGGCCATGAGCGAAGCCGAGTACTGCAGCAACTGTACCACATGCCTGGATGCTGCTGCCGCTGTAACCTAGTCCTTCCAGGTCAAGCACTTCAGATGAGAGTAATCAAGTGGCTCAAAAGGAGTTTTCATCAGCTGGGTGAGAACGACGTTGAGGTCCCATGACACAGGTGGGCAATTGCCTGCTTGTGCTGACAGCTGAAGTGATGTGCTCTCAGTGGGCAATCTGGTGGTCTTTGAAGCCAATGCAGGGCGTAACCAAGATGGACTATTTGAAGAACCCACTGGTCGGAGGTTGCAAGAGGCCACCTTTCTTGGTAAAACTTCAGCCTCCCCCCCCCAAAACTAGCAAGTCATCTGGGACGGTCACTTTTACAGCGGCTGTGCTCTGCTGGAACCAGTCAAAAACTCACCCCCTGCTTTGATTGGGTAGCCGTCTGGGCCTTAGGTGCACCTGTTGACAAGAACGAGCGTGCTTGGGCTGAGCCTGCTGAGGGTGGCGAGAAGGGCTGTACCTACGCCTCTGCGAGTAATAAGTACTCCTCTTCGCCTTGCCAATAAACTTCCTAAAGGAGGAGGAAGGTGCAGAAGGCGCCCAGCAGGAGAGAGAAAAGATGGTATATCAGTGTGCTTCTGGATGAGGTCAGCGACCTCCTCCACCTTCTCTTCAAAAAGATTATCCCCCCCAGCAAAAGACATTTGTTAATCTTTGCTGAACCGCCAGATCCAAGTAAGAGACATACAGTCTACGCATCACTATAATCTGGGCAGATATCCTAGAGGCCACATCAAAAGTGTTGTAGGCGAGCCTGGCCAAGAACTTACAACACGCCTTCTGCTGCTTGACCAGCTGGCGAACAGTGGGAGAAAGTCCGCTAAAACAGACATACTACGCACCAAGGACAGGCTCGTGTACAGCTGGTACAATTGGATACGGGAGATGAGCATGGAGGCCTGAAACATTTTCCGCCCAAAAGAATCTAGGGTTCTAGCTCTCAAAGACCTAATTTTAAGCTTGTTACAAAATCTAGACCAGCAATGCAAACCCATATTACCCATCTGTCCTCGGAGAAAAATATTTACCCATATAAGAAGAAATAAACACCAACAGAAAGACTGTCTTACCAAAAAGACAGTAAAAGGGAAGCACCTTTAGCCTTGATATCCCTCCATAGAAACTGCAGGAAACTGCAGCCCAGAAAGGGAGTGGGGGGGGGGGGGGGGGAGGGGGACGGAACCAGCACTACCAGGTGTCACTCCAGCTCCAACAATCCTGTAGAAAATTTAAAAGGAGCTGAAACCATATATAATGAGACCCCCCCCCCCCTCTTCAACTGAAAGCCAGATGTCACTGGATCAGGAGCTGGCTGAAAAGCACCAAGAGGAGTTGCACGGTCCAACGACCATCCACTTGAAGACAAAGAAGAATACTGAACATTCCAGACTGCATAATACCCTTACGGGGCAAGTCAAAAGAGCCACATTTCTTCTCTGTCTCCATCTGCTGGTTGAAGGACATAACCCAATGGTCCTGGACTGGTCTAGTATGGACACTACGTAATTTATTTTATAAATATTTATTATGTAAATTTGTAAATAGCCTAGATATAAGAAGAAACTATAACAATAAATCATGAATTAAGTACTTAACACAGCTCAGGAAAAGGGCCCCTTAGATTTTTAGGCCAAATAAATTCCATTGATATCCAATGTTTGGCTTTCCACCAAACCAAAAAATGTTGGTTAAAATCTAGTACCAGCATATTGTGGTACTGGATTAAGCAGGAAGCACTCTCATACTGGCACTTGAGGAATAAACTGCATGATTTGCTTCTAATGGAACTTCAAAGTACTCGCCTTACTTTTAAATCTCACCATTTATTCTATTCTGTTATGGGGGTTATTATACGTTCAATCCCTGGCACCAAGGGTTCGTAGTTATATTTTAAATCAACTGGGTGCTTTTTCAAGCACTACTAGTTAATTCTCCACAACTGGTCCCCATTAGGTCACATCAATTTTTTTTTCTCTGCGGCTATTGTCACCGGTTTTCATCATTGGGGTTGGGGGGCAGGGGTCTGGGCGGGCGTACGAATTGCCCTTTAGGTATAGCATTTAGAGTTCTATTGTCACTGAATGCTGCTGCATTTGATTTATATGGCTTGGCGATGTATTATGATTGCTGGAGCCAACTTGTTTCCAATTTCCTCCAATCATTAAGTAGTATAGGGAGGGGGGGGGGGATGGTAGGTTTTGGGATGGATATTGGCTGACTGTTTGATTGTTCTGTAGGGCAGAAGGTGAGAGGTTCTAAGAAACCAAAACTTCTCACGGTTTTCTCTTTTCTGCTAATATTGAAAATACCCGGTATTAGGGTTTGGGGGGAGAGGGAGTGGAGGGGAGGGGTGAGGATGAGGGATTTGTTTGGAATGTACATATGGTGATGAATCTTATTCTAGTTTTGGATTATTTCTTGTTCTGTGCCAGTCATCAATAAAATGTTTATATACAAAATCTGGTACGATAAGGATGCTTTCTTTCTTGCTAAGTGTTAGGGGGCTGATGTGAGATTCTGTCTTTTTTGATTCTAAATTAAAAAAAAAAAAAAAAAAACTATTTTGTGCAAGTGTCTGAAAAACACTGGGGAATGTGAACTGGTAGCCAAGCCAGCATCATAGGTGTGGGAGCACATTTGTCTTAATAGTTGCTGATCTGCCAAACTACAATAACTGGAAGAAAGATCACGTATTCAAGTACATTTTCAACTTACTTGGTGGCAGTGGAAAATTCAAGGAATAAACTACTGTCAGAAGATGTAAGAGCTTCCAAATATTTTACAGAATTCTTACACCATTTGAAAGGAAATGTAGACTCAAACGTTGTTTTAAAGTTCTTGGATTCTCCAATTTCCTCTCATTAATTTTATACTCCACCCAAAAAAGAACTAAAAGTGTTAAGAATCTTGGGCAAAGCACTACCTCCAGATTCTATAACGGTCACTTAAATTTCAGCGCAGATCTCAGTTCGGCATCCAAAATAATTAGGTAATGGGCTCCAATGATTTAACTATTGGAGTTAACATGTACTTAATTGGTACCAATTATGATTTGGGTGCCAATCTGGCTAGGTGCTCTTCTGTAACAATGGGCGTCTAAATTGGATCACACGCAACTGAAAAGGGGCAGTGGCCATAGGAGAGGCCTGGATAGGTCAGGGGCCTTCGCATCATGCGCACAGTGTTACTGAATAGATGGGATCCGCGTCCAATTTACGTGACAAGGATTTACACCAGGTTTCAGCTGGCATTAACTGCTCACGCCAAAAGTTGAGCTCCGAATTCAGCATTCAACACTATTCTATAAAGAGTGCTGATTTCAAAATGCACTTTATAGAATAGCATTGAGTGCCACATTTTACCGGCATCATTTATAGAATCTGACCCTGTGAGTGGTGATCAGAGAGTGTACATATAGGGGATAATTTCATAACAGGATGCCTATGCGAAATGTCCAAAAAAGCCACCAAATTTGTATTTATCAAACAGGCTCTCAGAACTAACCCTAATTTTCTTGCACGAAAATTCACCAGGTGCAAATATGTGCATGTACTCTATGGACTAGATTCAGTAAATGGCGCCCCCCCCCCCAAAAAAATATGCACTAAACGCTATTCTATAAATGGAGCTCCGAGCAGCTCGGGTTGGAGACAATCATTTTACCATTTGGTCTAGGTTGAATTTTAGAACCAAATGGTATTTGGTATGCCCCTGAAACAGCCCTTGGCGAAACATGGTCATTTCGGGCATCTGTTCTTAACAACCTGGAGCAAGAGTAGTGGATTAATAAACGTCTCTTTTTATCGACTTACTGCTTTTCTTTTCCTTGTTGAATCTTATTAATTGGTTGCCTTACTGTTTTTTTTTTAGCATCATTTCTGATCCACATTGGACATTTCATGCGCTTACCTCCCAGAAAGCTGGTCCAACACAGGAAGTGAACCCAGGTCTCTTCCTGCCCTTTATCCTGTCACCAGTCTCAGGCTGATGATCTGGAGCATCCTGATTGGTCTGCTATGAATGCCACTGCTCTGATTGGTTCCTGCTGATTGACCTATGACTATGTAAACCCTGGTGCATCCCATTCGCTCTGTCCTCAGATGGGCCTTTTGTGAGTCTTTGAGTGATACATGGTATCTAACCTTTGCTAGTCTCCCAGTAAAGAACATGCTCTGCCTATTTCTGGACTTCACCTCTCCCTACTGATTTGGATTTGGTTCGATGCCTAGTATTTCTGCCTTCTCCAAATAATGGATGTCCAGTGTCTACTCCTCCCTGGCTGGGAGCACCTTGGACCTGTGCCTATAGTTCTAGTAGCCTGGTATCAAAGGGCTCAACCTGAAGTGGAAGGGAGCTGTTATAGGTGAAACCCATTGCCGGCCCCTGGTGTTCTCAAGGGAAGCTGGCCATGGTGGGTGGGTGAGCAGAAATCCTCACCCTGCCCCCGCCCCACAGGTGACTCAGTCTCTCGGTCTCCTGCCCACCACTCATCACAAGGTCTCTCAAACACCACCCCCCCCCCCCACTTCTGCATGCCTTTTAAAATAGCAGAACTTCGCTGGTAGCAACTGATACACACTGCTCGCGCTGGCCACACAGGCGTCCCTCTGATGCAACTTTGTGTTACTATTACTGAGGTGACACCAGAATTTGAATATATATTTGTTCAGTATGACAAGTGACAAATCTGGGACTGATGTGTTACCTACAAATTTTTAATATGGGATTGAAAGGTAGGCAAAATCAAACTAAACTTACTGTCAAAAATGAAATATTTAGGAGTTTTTTTTTGTTCAGCTGTGAATGTTAGTGTTCAGTGCGTCACACATATGAATATTGTCCGTCAGGTGTGTCGCAACAGAAAAAGGTTGAGAACCACTGGACCAGAAGTATCTTATACACGATTTTAAATCTAAATTTAAGACCTATTTATTTCAAGAAGATTTTGTGGTTATGGGGACATTGGATGACAGAAAATAATCAGCATTAATATAAGTGGTATATTGCTACCTTGAATGTTGATTGAATGTTCTCTGAAATGAATACATCTTTTCTGTAAATAATTTTTTTTTAAGTTTTAATAGTAAACCACCTAGATTTGATTGTGACCAAGATTGGCACTCTAGCAAATTTTAAAATAAACATAAACATATACAGTAAAAGCTAAAAGATGTGGTTACTGCAAGATCAGTATACGGCTTAAAAGAGGAAACTGGACCAGCACATTCCTATTAGCAGAAAGGATCACAGGATATTTCTAATCCTATATAATAAAACGCACCTCCAACATTCTGAAGCTGACTGCATGGCTGAGGCATTCCTGCTCTCTGTATCCATCTCCTGAACTGACATCACTAACTTCCGGGTTCGTCACAAGCAGAAGTGACCAACTACACGAGGTTTCTCGGCTTCAGAATGCTGGAGGTGCATTCTATTAAATGGGATTGGTCAGTTCCTTGAAGCACAGCCAGAGCTCAGCGTCCTGCACAGTAACGCTCAGACACCAGAGAGAGGGGGGGGGCCTGACAACAGAGAGAGGGAGGTGGGGGGGCCTGACACTAGAGAGGGGGGGAGGTATCTCTGTCACACACACTCTCTCTCTCTCACAGTCAATGTCTTTCTCTCTCTCACTCTCACACACTCTATGCCTCACACAGTATCACATTCACTCTCTATGTGACACACAGTCACTCACACATTCTCCTGGTCTCATACACTCAGTCTTACACACACTCTCTCTCTCGCACACACTGTATCTGTGTGAAACACACACTCTCTCTCTCACACTGTCTCACATACGCACTTGCACACACACTCATTCTCACACACACACTCGCACACAGACTCTCTCTCTCACACACACACACACTCGCACATTCACTCTCTCTCTCACACACACACACAGTCACTCTCATATACACTCACTCAAACATACACACTCCGAGGAAATCCTTGCTAGCGCCCGTTTCATTTGTGTCAGAAACAGGCCTTTTTTTACTAGTTGGTCAATAAATTATAAGAATTCTTGAATCTAAAAGATGAGATATCGTAATGCACAACAAAATGTGTTCTTCCTACTGAATTTTAATGCCAAAGAACATATTTCAGATGAAAACTGTGAGAGAAGGGTGCCTTTCAGAAAGTGGCCCTTTTAGCACAAAATGTAAAATGCAGTGTCAACCGGGAGCAGAATCACAAAACAGCTTTCTTCTAATGTTTTCTTTATGTCGCCTGAAGGTTTATCCTTACTCTTGTTTTATCCAGGTTTTCAAAATGCTTTTAGCCTTGTTACTTTGCAATTCAATACCAAAACGCTTTCTAATTGAGGCTTCATTAACCAGGTTTAAGGCAGACCTAATGGCTTACTTTGCCCAAGTCTTTGGGGAATGAGCTGCCTTTGTCTAGTGCTGGCTATTTTGCCTTGGCCTGCAAGCATCAATCATTTCTTTCTTTCCTAATTCTCGTATGTTCCTTATGAAGGATGGTATATAAAGAACAGTAATAAACATAAAACCAAGACCGTACATCACTGACCTTGACTGCCCTCATCTACATATTTGACACAAATGTTTTAGAAACAAAATGGCCGGCCACTTCACACAGCCTTTCATCGTTTTCCAGCATCTATTCTCAACCTAACAAGTTATCTAAGACAAAAGTAGCTACAATTTCTATTTCTGGATACCCACTGGCATTGAAGCCAAAGCATAAAAAGGAGAGAACAGAATATGTAGGTTAATTAAAACTCTGGAGGATTTATTTTTGTGACCCATTAATGCTCTAAAATACACATAAAGACAGCTTTCTGATAGCCTAAAAGCATTTCTTTGGAGGACAGTAAAATGTGGTAGGTTACACGAGACATGAACTTGAACTGTGAAAAGTAGGAACAGTTTTGAACTTAACGAAGGACTACAGGACGGCAGGGCCGACCCCTTACCTGTTGAGGTGGCGTTATGCTTTCTTGCTCATAAAATTCAGTCATCTGCTTGGGTTTGATTTGAAGACTCAACCCCTTCTCAAACGCCTGGTGTTCCAACATGAGCGTAGAGCGGAACCACAGGTTGTGTGTCTTGCCCAGGTACTTCAGCACACAGGGCCGGATGGGAATGGGTGGGACGCACTGCGACATGGCTTCCACAAAGCAGTTCAGAGCACTGGGCTGGCAGTCCCGCTGCACTTGATGGCTCCCACTACACAAAAATGGGCTGATTTCACCCGCAAGAGCCTAAGATTAAAAAGGAAACATTCTATTTAAAAGCATTTTTATTACTATTATTATCATTATAATAGGACTAGTAAAAAAGGCCCGTTTCTGGAATGAATGAAACGGGCGCTAGCAAGGTTTTCCTGGGAGTGTGTATGTTTGAGAGAGAGAGCCAGAGTGAATGTGCGGGTGTGTGACAGTGTGTGTGTGAGAATGAGAGTGTGTGACAGGGCCCCCTCCCCTGTTCCTAATGCCCCTCACCCCGTTCCCTCCCCTCCTTTTCCTCCTCCTTCCCATACTTTGGGTTCCTTAAGGCTTTCAAAAGTCTATGTACCCCCGTGGCCCTAACGCCCAGTATCCGGATACCCCACCGCTTTCCTCCTCACCCCTCCCCCAAGATGTAATACTTTCACGTCCTTAATTTTTTTTTAAAAGTGTCCTATGTACCCTGTGTACAAATGCCCGGCATTCAGATTGTGTTCCTCTCGTAAATTTTCATTTCTTTCATTCATTCAGAAGTTCCCCCCCCCCCCCCCCCCCCCCCCC
Source organism: Microcaecilia unicolor (assembly GCF_901765095.1). NCBI lineage: Eukaryota > Metazoa > Chordata > Amphibia > Gymnophiona > Siphonopidae > Microcaecilia > Microcaecilia unicolor. The sequence continues at coordinate 25,068,755 of NC_044038.1, forward strand.
GAACACTTTTGGTTCCTTCAGTCTTTTAAAACTCTCCTATGTACCCTGTGTGCTAATGGCCAGCATTGAGATCGTTTTCCTGTCCCAAATTTGCATGTCTTTCAGTCATTCACAACTCCCCCCCCCCCTTCTCCAGTTTAACACTTTCCTTTCCTTCAGTCTTTTAAAACTCTCCTATCAACCCTGTGTCCTAATGGCCAGCATTCAGGTTGTTTTCCTTTCCCAAATGTTCATGTCTTTCAGTCCTTCAGAACTCCCCCCTCCCCCCATTTAACACTTTTGGTTCCTTCAGTCTTTTAAAACTCTCCTATCAACCCTGTGTCCTAATGGCCAGCACTCAGATTGTTTTGCTTTGCCAAATTGTCTGTCACTGATGTCACTGAGGTCAGTGCGTGCCTGCCTAGCAGACCACTTCCGGCAGGCACGGTCCCAGGCACATCCTGTTGGAGGTGAGAATTATTATATAGGATAAGCTTTTTAAGATAAAGCACCGCACGTAGGCCTGTGTTCTGCAGAACTCTAGCACTTTTCCATGTTCAAAAAAATATTTTGAACTAGATATTGAGGATATTGGCTCCTTGCTTTGGACATTTAGTCCTACCCAATTTTCCCCACATCTTTCAAATTTCATATCTGTTAAGACAATACAGCAGTTCTTTATTGAGAAACACAAAGACGTGTTTTAACCTTCTCAAACAGCGTCATTTATAGCATTTGAGTTCCCTGAAAACCCGTCCTCTCATTTTATCTTTTTGCCATACACAAACACACACTCCCCGCTACCCCTTACCCCCCTTCTATCTTCACCAGCCTTCCACAGGAAGGGATATGAGATTTCACTGGGAAAAAGAAAGCGGGCTATTTATCTAAAATCTCTATATATAAAAGGCACCACCAACGTTCTAAATGAAGCCTCCAGCCGGAAGTGTGAAGGGGGAGAGATATCCGGTTTCCCCATGAGTGTCTGCCCCGCCCTCGCTCTCTCTGTAACACAAACAGTGAAGGAAAACACAGCAAAGCACGAAACCAAATCGCTCTCTCTGTAACAGTGAATGACTCAGAGGGGGGAGGGGAGAGAGGGCAGAAGCCCTCACTATCTCTCTAACACAAACACAGAACAGCAGGAAACTTAATACTGAAGGACTCGACTCCGAGGGGGGAGGGGACAGACAGCACAGGGGAAGGGAGAGAGGGCAGAGGGCAGGGACACACACACTCCCACATGCACAAAGAAGAAAACCTTGCTAGCCCCCGTTTCATTTGCATCAGAAACGTGGCTTTTTTACTAGTAGTCTACATAAAGAAAAAGCTCACTTCCAAACCCATGTTGTTACAACAGACAGAAAATCAACCCTCAGAGGCCGCTGTAAGGTCTCGACATAGTCCATCCTACACATGCTTACATGTTGCTGCCTATCAGAAAGGATCTTCCACAGCCTGGAGAAAAGTTGAATCCATGTCTTCTCTGCTAATGGCGTAGAAATGTGACACAACTGGACAAAGGCGCTTAGCAGAGCTCCGGTCTACAAATACAGAAAAACAAGCACAACTAGAAGTGTTTAGGATAAGAAATAAACAGACTGATGGCTTATTACATTTGCTATACCATCTTTCCTTGGAGCATAAAGTGATTTACAAAACAAACTCAGAGAAAAAGGAAAGGAGCGATATCCATAATGAATACTCATGAGATGGAGGCAGTGTACGCAAATCAATTTCATGCATATTCATTATGCATATCCTGAAAACCTGACTGGAAAGGGGGTACTCCAGGACCGACTTGGGAAACACTGAGGCATATTTTCAAAGCACTTAGCCTTCCAAAGTTCCATAGAAACCTATGGAACTTTGGAAGGCTAAGTGCTTTGAAAATATGCCTCATTGTGTTACAGGATAGAGAATGAAAGGATGGTGAGAGACAGGAAAAGTCAAAAATATTAACACAGAAGATCTGGATGCGTTGGAGTGGCCTTCGACACCAACTCCAGCAGTTGGAAAGTAAGTCCAGCGTCAGGCAGACTTCTACGGTCTGTGAGCCGAAAATAGCAAGGAAAAATCAAGACCGTATATGCATATTTTATATCACGTTCATGTCATGGGAAAAAGTAGTAACTATTGGGAGGGAGCTATCTGCTGCAGCGACAGATATTGGGGATTATGTAAATATAAATATCTACTATAATAAAACGCACCTCAACGTTCTGAGGACACTGACGTCACTGCAGGCACTCACACACCGGTTCGTAAGTTCATGGTGGTGAAGCCACAACACTCACCATGTCTTCATGCCCCGCCCTCGCGTCACACGTGATGACGTCGAGGACGGAACAAACAAAAAAACAAGGCAAATGAACGCACGGGGAGCAGTAGGGAAACAAGCGGAGCGTGTTTCCCTACTCCTCCCCTTCCAAGAAATCCCAGCCGCCGCCAACGTGCCCATCACCCTGGCCCCTTTCGCCCCGCCCCTTTCAAGGTACCGCCCCGCCCCCGGTAGCACACTCTTCCCCTCATCACCTTCCCTCCTTTTACGCCACTATCCCTGGTGGTCTAGCGGTACCTGTTAGCTCGGGCAGGAACGAAGGAACCCCCGCTTTCCTGCCCGGAGCGCTGCTGCTAGCTGCCCGGCTGCATCGTGTCTGAGTCCGGTGATTCAAAATGGCCGCCGAGAGTTGAAGCTGCCTCGTGAGACTTCAACTGGCGGCCATTTTGAAACGCTGACAGCCGGAATCCCACACGATGCAGCAAGGGAGCTAGCAGCACCGCTACGGGCAGGAAAGAGGGGGATCTTTCTTTCCTGCCCCGACCGAACAGGTACCTCTAGACCACCAGGGAGACTAGCGTAAGGGAAGGGGACTCCCGTGCCCGCTAGCGCCCGTTTCATCAGAGGCAGAAACGGGCCTTTTTTACTAGTAATTAATAATATAGATGATTCCATCTTAATAGACAGATTTTGGTCTTCTTTTGAACCACTTTCCATTAACCAAGTAAAAAGTTTTGCTAGCAAAATTCTAGCTAGCAAGTATTCTAATGTGATTTGCTAGCAAAGAATGCAATGTGATTTTTGCTAGCAAGTATTCTAAATCACATTGAATTCTTGATTAAATGTCCTAGTTATTTTATGAAGAATGCCCCAGATATCTTCATACAAGGTTTGTGGAAATTTATTGTACTTTTGTTTCAGAAGGACGAGATATTAACACCTATCCCGAAAAAAACAGAAAGATGCTTGGGGCAGGCTGGCAACTTCAAGAAAGCAACACCAGACAAGGTCTATTAAAATCATTCCAGTCTGTTCAATGCTATATAGTTTCTTTTACCTTAACAGGTTATGTTAATTAGGGCTCAGGGACCAAAATATAAAAAGAGTACCACATTTTCACACATATAACACGCCCGTTATATGCGATTTTACAAAATGCATGCACCCCCCTATGCGCTATCCCCAGAATTCTATATATGGCACCTTAATTTCTGCGCGGCAATCAAAGCGTATGCTGTAACAATGCACGTAACTTAATTGGTAAACTAGCTAATCAGCGCTAACTGGATGTTAATAATCAACCATCACTAATTGGCATTAAGATTTATGCGCACAACTCGCTAAGAGTATTCTGCAACATGGTGCACTTAAATTCTAAGTCGCATAGCTGAAAAGGAAGCATGGGCGTTTCTAAAATCTATGCGAGTTGATATAGATTGCACCCGCTTTGTGCCTAATTCAGGCGTCGGAATTTACACAAAGTAAAATACGGCGTAAATGGCCATGACTAAACTGGGTTGCGTAGAAAGGCACAGAAGCATTCACTGACCTTAATTTCTCGAAGGGAGTCCAAAAACTTGTCATGGCGGTTGGTCAACATGTGCAATTGGTTACCAATGTCCTTCTCCGACAGATCTTTGGTCTTTGGAGTACTGGTCTGATCTCCTGGGGCTAATTCAATATCAATCTCGACATCCTGAGCAAAAGTGAGGCTCACGTATGAATTTTTGGTCACAGCAAACAAAATACTTCTCCATCCACCCCCTCCCTACATACTGAAGTGCTAACCATTTAAATCAACAAACACCAAAGATCAATTAGAGCCTACTGCATTTTGTACAGGGATGAAATTTGGCTGAACAGATGTATCGTAGTGTCCTCATTTGCCATCATAATCTGTGTTTCTATGTTCCAATAAAATCTTTATTAATCCCATCTGCATTTACAAATTTGTAAACCATGTCCCCTGCAAAAAGGTGTTAAAAATGAATCTGCAAGCAATCAGAAGCGGTCAACTGTACACTGCAACGGTTCAACAAATGCATTATGAATTTGGAAACAAACCCAGTAGGTTACTAGCTTGGAAGCTCTGATACAGGCAAAAGGAGGTAGCCATCCTTCAAATTGGGGGGGGGGGGGGGGGGGGGGGGGGAGGGTATCTCTATAAGCAAGCTGATGTGCAGAAGCAGCTTGTGCAGTTTTATCAACATCTGTATAGTCAGACGTCTAGGGTTGAGGATGATGCAACTGGAGCATATTTGTGGACTGTGTCACTACCCTTGGACCCAGACGGATGGAGGGATCAGTTGGATTATATCACATCACAGACCAGGATCTGTATGAGACCCATTAAGCATCTCCCCATCGGCAAAGCGCTGGGGTTGGATGGTTTCTCCTTGGGGTTTTACAAATCTTTTGTGCCACAATTAGTGTCTTTATTAGCCAGAGTGTTTAATGGAGTGCATCGAGGGGAGACGTTGCCTGAGTCTATGAAACTAAGTGGTCGGCTGTACAGAGTTCCTGAGCTATCTGAAACTAAATTAATCTAATCTATAAGTAGCATGAGTTTTGTACAAATGTGCAACTCTGATGCATTGTTCAACATTGGAATGCCCTGCCACTACATCTTAAAACTGAGCCATCATACCCCACATTCAAGAAACTATTGATAAAGATGGCTATTCGGCCAAGCCTTTCCAACATAGTCTCTCATTCTATCCCTTTACTCTCTGTTTTGTCCCTCCCTTCTACTCTCCCCTTCCTTCTCTCTATTTTGCTTCTTGAGATTTTTTTATTGTGAACCATACAGACGCCATCTGGCGATTAGCGGTATATCAAAGAATCAATAATAATAATGCTGTCATACAGGGGACGCAGATCTGATTTATAGTAAAGGTCTCTTCCACCCAGGGTTACCCAGTTCTGATTGCATTTTAATGACTTATTGCTCAACTATATCACTACACTTGACTTATAAGATAATTTCATTGATCTTCAAGCTGCTATCAGTTTACACAATAATCCCACCCCAAAATCCTAACCCTCAGCCTCCAGAATTAACCATTCATCAATGGATGAATCCATGGTGGGCCTTAACTCCAGAATGCTGGTCGTCATTTGGTTTCTGATAAAATATGCCACCACAAGTCAGATTTTACTTTTGGAGTCAGTTCTAGGTGCATCTACTATATTCTGTTTTCTCGGAACCTGAATGCTATATAAATAGAATTACTACATTTTCTGAGCAACTTTTGGCCTTCCCCTTGAAAAAAGAAAAGGGTAATAGATTCCTCTTCCCTTGTAAATAAAGTGAAACCCCCCAATTCTGTAGATTGTTGCAATCAAGACCAACAGGCAAAGACAATTTGAAGAAAGAATTTAGAATCTAGCACTGAATTGCCAGGCAATCCCATAGATTCTATTGTCTGGCATTCTTATAGGATCAGAAGTGTAAAATGAATCCTCAAAAAACATTAATAGACCACAAAAAACATTAAAAGACCGGAGATGCGAAGGCGGTAGAACGAGAGGGACATGAAATGAGATTGAAGGGGGGCAGATTCAAGAAAAATGTCAGGAAGTATTTTTTCACGGAGAGAGTAGTGGATGTTTGGAATGCCCTCCCGCGGGAGGTGGTGGAAACGAAAACGGTAACGGAATTCAAACATGCGTGGGATAAACATAAAGGAATCCTGTTCAGAAGGAATGGATCCTAAGGAGCTTAGCCGAGATTGGGTGGCAGAGCCGGTGGCGGGAGGTGGAGATGGTGCTGGGCAGACTTATACGGTCTGTGCCAGAGCCGGTGGGTGGGAGGAAGGACTGGTGGTTGGGAGGCTGGGATAGTGCTGGGCAGACTTATACGGTCTGTGCCAGAACCGGTGGTGGGAGGCGGGGCTGGTGGTTGGGAGGCGGGGATAGTGCTGGGCAGACTTATACGGTCTGTGCCCTGAAAAGGACAGGTACAAATCAAGGTAAGGTATACACAAAAAATGGCACATGTGAGTTTATCTTGTTGGGCAGACTGGATGGACCGTGCAGGTCTTTTTCTGCCGTCATCTACTATGTTACTATCTAAAGTTTGTCTGCAAAAGGGGAAGAAAAGTTTCATACTACCATTGCTCAACTCGGTATGTTAACCGGAATTCTTATGAATGAAGAGCAGTACGGCAAAAAAGTAATCATGAGATGAAAAACCTCCCAAAAAATGTCAGCAAAAACACAGAACAATTCAGAAATTACTTATCTGTGCTGTATAAGGTGATGTTGCACCGGCCACTGTAGTGCTGCTCTCTTGCGGGGTGAGGTCCCGACGGACCCGTTTCGCGCAGGCTTCTTCAAGAGTCCTCACTACTATCCCTAGAGAGCTACAGTCTTCCGGCATGTAAAACCGTACTGCTCTTCCTTCATAAGAATTCCAGTTAACATACCGAGTTGAGCAACGGTAGTCTGAAGCTTTTCACACCCTTTTGCAGACAAACTTTAGATGTGGTCTTTTAATGTTTTTTTGAGGATTCATGTTACACTTTTGTTTCACAACTGCATTAATTAGTGAATCTGACTTTTGATTCTTACAGGATCAACAGTTTGCCAGGGGAAAATAAACATTACCTCTTCCTTGGACTCGCTGTTTTCTCGTTCCCTGGGCTCTTGTTTGACGTGAGTTACCATGGCAAACGCTGCCCGATCATGACTGTCGGCTAGGTTGATGACATTGGTGATAGATGGGAGCATGGCACCCTGACAGCTTGTGCCAATGGTCGTGGTTTTCTCGCACACTGCCAGCAGAAGCTGCAAAGATTGGGTTGGCAAATTAGGCAACAGGGTTCAGGGAATGTGGCCCCAGTTTCATTTTAGGGTGTGCTCAATTTTTACACTGCGAGGATTTTTAATAAACTTAGTAAAGAATGCTTGCTAAAAACAATGGCAAATAACATAAAAAGATATCACAAATACCACTGAGGTTTATGTGTCATTTTAAAAGACAGCCTATCCCTATTGAATAGGCTCATCCCTTGAAAACAGAAATATCTATCTACTATAATAAAACGCACCCTCAACGTTCTGAGGACACTGACGTCACTGCAGGCACTCACACACCGGTTCGTAACTTCATGGTGGTGAAGCCACAACACTCACCATGTCTGCAAGCCCCGCCCTCGAGTCACACGTGACGACGTCGAGGGAGAGGCAAAACAACGCACGGGGAGCAGTAGAGAAACACGCTGCTCCTCCCCTTCCAAAAAATACCTGCAGCCGACGACGTGCCCATCACCCCGCCCCCTTTCGCCCCATCGCAACGCCCCTTTCAACGTACCGCCCCGCACACGGTAGCAAACTGTTCCCCTCATCAACTTCCCTCCCCCCTGTCACCTCCCCTCACGCCACTATCCCTGGTGGTCTAGCGGTACCTGTTCGCACGGCCAGGAACGAAGGAACCCCCCCCGGTTTCTAGGCCCGGAGCGCTGCTGCTAGCTGCCCGGCAACATCGTGTCTGAGTCCGGCTCTCAGCGATTCAAAATGGCCACCGAGAGGTCAAGCTGCCTCACAAGACTTCAACTCTCGGCGGCCATTTTGAAACGCCGAGAGCCGGAATCCCACACGATGCAGCAAGGCACCTACCAGCACCGCTACGGGCAGGAAAGAGGGGGGTCTTTCTTTCCTGCCCCAACCGAACAGGTACCTCTAGACCACCAGGGACACAACCGTAAGAGGAGGGGAAGGGAGTCCGGTGCCGGCTAGGGCCCGTTTCTTCAAGGCAGAAATGGGCCTTTTTTACTAGTGATATATAAGAGAGGCTGCTCAATTTCAACACATGGCTGATTTCAACGCTAGTATTTGTGGAGTAAGTTGTCACATTGCTTCAAACAGTCGAGCTCTTTTGTTGGCCCAGTCTGAACAAAGAAGTTATATATTATATGCCCCCCCCTCCCTGCTCATGTTATGCAGGTGGCAAAGGAACCATGACAGTTAAACTATAACCTCATATATGTTGCAGACTGAAGCAAAGGGCCAAATTTCTTTGACTGATCGAGAGTGAGTTGCCAGGGGGGGGGGGCAGGTTTACAGGAAGCAAAAGGAAATACACCATATAACACTGAGGTAAATGTGCAATATAAACATAAGAAAAGCCATGCTGAGTCAGAACAAGATCCATCGAGCCACGCGTCCTGTCTCCGATAGCGGCGACTATGGTTTGCAAGTACCCAGCAGATTCTAACAGTGACTTACAGCTCATTTCCGGGGATGAGCGATGCCTTTCCCAAGAATACATGGCTAAAAATGTTTTATGGACTTTTCCAGTCACAGAAGAGAGGGAAAACAGCATACAAATACAACCAGGCAAACAGAAAAAGCAAACACTGGGCCTTCAGGATTGAGAAAAATGTAGTCCCTTAATATGACAAAGACCCGACACGGGCCATGTTTCGGCATACAACCGCCTGCATCAGGGGTCAATAAACTCCTATTGGTCAACTTGCGGACTATTGCGCAAGAGGTAAGTAAAACAATCGGGCTAGAACTCCAGAAGTAATCACTCATGAACAAACTTCCTCCTCGCGAGGAGTTCTACCCCGATTGTTTTACTTACCTCTTGCGCAATAGTCGTGTCGGGTCTTTGTCATATTAAAGGACTACGTTTTTCTCAATCCTGAAGGCCCAGTGTTTGCTTTTTATGGACTTTTCCTCCAGGAATTTGTCTAAACCTCTTTTGAATTCCACTATGTTAGTTGCCTTGACCAAATTGTTCGGCACCAGATTTCACAGCTTAATTAGGTGCTGTGTGGAAAAAATATTTCCAACTTTGTTTTCAATCTGCTGGTCATTAGTTTTATGGAACGTGTTTTTGTGTTGTTGTAGAGTTAAACAACCAAGCCCTCTTTCACTGTTCCATCCCACTCAGAGTCCTAATCAGTTTAGCCCTTCCTCATAAAACATGTGGAGGAGTAGCCTAATGGTTAGCGTAGTAAGCTGAGAACCTGGGTTCAATTCCCACTGTAGCTCCTTGTGTCTCTTATCGCTAGGTCATGCTATAAGCGGAGCTCCAGTTCTGAGCATTAGGCAACTCTACCAGGTCACAACCATCTATCATGTCACTTGACCTACCTCAATGCATTGCTTGATCCAGAAGTGGTTCCCCATTGCTTCCCAATTCTGAGAACAGGTAACATAGAGCAGGCGCTCATAGACCCGGTGCTTCATAGAATTGTCAAACACCTCAAAAAATCGGGCCCGGATGAGAGGCTGAGCACAGCGTAATCCAGACAAGAATGCAGGTTCAAGTTTAGCAGTGAGCTCACTACCGGACAGATTTTCGTCCCTGTGGTGAAAATGCAGAGATAAATTGCTACTCTTAATGCTTTTGACGTTCTAACCTGCTAATGTAAGGCTTCCAAAAACTGTCTTGGTGACCCTACAGCTAATCCGGCTGAATATGCATGAAGTAAATTTGAATATACTGGAAATCATATACATACATATACACACACACAAATTTCTCTCATGTGGAGTTACTAGGACAGGTACAGAAAGCCCTGTACTAAAGGCAAAGCTGTCTTGTAATATTTAATCCACTTGCAGTGCTTCTGAAAATATTTCACTGTACTAGTGCCTTCTTAAGTTGAATGTACATTACAGATTTCTTTTTCTAGCCATGCCCGTTTCTGACCAGTGCCATTTCTAAAAAAATCCTACTGACTTCTATAAAATGGCACCAGAATCCTTTTCCTTTGCTTGGAACAGGAAGTTCATGTGCTTTTTCTTGGGTGTCTGAAAATCCATCAAATCTCCTATACAATTCTTTATTCACATTTACTATACCGCTCAAATGTGTCATGCAGTGTGCTAGGCGGGATACAGACTAAAACATACCACTGAGTTCACTCTAACTGCATTTAACTACCCCTAATGTCATTACACAATCTGGAATTTGCTTATAGCTAAAAGATAAATTATATGGTTATTAAACACAAGCATGTTAAAAAAAAATTATGAACCAATAAACTGCAGGTTATGATTAATTGCTATAATTACCTATAGACATAGTTAACGAGGTCCAAGAACTGGGCATTTAATTCAAGGTCTTCTGGAAAACGCTTTTCAATGTAGGTCATCATTTTCACCAGCAAAATGGACTTCTCCCGGAGTGTAGGTGTCTGGGTGAAGAAAAGAGGACGTAATTAATTTTCCCATTTTAACTTTAATGTGAGAAGAAATGGTATGTCCCAAAGTTCTACAGCCATTATTTAAATCAGTTTTATTAGCTTCTTCACAGCTGACAAATGGCATGATGCAAGGCCAGGTTTTCACCCCCCCCCCCCCCCAAAAAAAAAAAAGCTGAATACAATTATTGGACAGCTCCAAATACATCTGGATCATCACTGAGGTGTTGTTAACGTTAAAGACTTACGAACATCAGAAAATAGAAAAGAGAGAGGGTGGTAGCTATCTAGAAGAAAACAAATGGTGAGGCAATAGAACAAGAGCACATGAAATAAAGGAAGGGAAAATTAAAAACGACATCAGGAAATATTTTATCACGGAGAGGGTGCTGGATGCCTGGAATGTTTTTCCACGGGAAGCGGTGGTGTCGAAAACAGTGATGGAATTCAAAAAAGGTGTGTGATAAACACAGAGGCGGGTCGTGACTCAGTCGGTGGTTGGAGTATGAAGGTGGAATAAAAATGTATAGAGCGTTTCCACTCACAGTAAAACTTAAATAACTTTCACAATTTAAAGAATTTTTTTTTTTTAAAACAGGCAAGTAGGTGGCTAGAGCTCACCAAGCATCGGTTACAACTCTAAAGACAATGGCGAGGGGGGTTGTAACCAACACAGAATTGTAAGTACAGTTCTGGCTCTGTTACTGGGCAGGATGGATCATGCTAATCTTTATCTGCTGTTATTTACTAGGTTACTATGGGGCTTATTTTCAAAGCACTTAGAATTACAAAAGATCCATAGGTTACTATCCTGCTTATTTTCGAAGGAGAAGGGCGGCCATCCTCCGACACAAATCGGGAGATGGCCGGCCTTCTCCTAATGGCAGCCAAGTCAGTATAATCGAAAGTCGATTTTGGCCGCCCTCAACTGCTTTCCGACACAGGGCCGGCCAAAGTTCAAGGGGGCGTGTCGGCAGTGTACCGAAGGCGGGGCGGGGGCGTGGTTAACAGATGGCCGGCCTCGGCCGATAATGGAAAAAAGAAGGCCGGCCCTGACGAGCAGTTGGCCGACTTTACTTGGTCCATTTATTTTCACGACCAAGCCTCAAAAAGGTGCCCAAACTGACCAGATGACCACCGGAGGGAATGGGGGATGACCTCCCCGTACTCCCCCAGTGGTCACCAACCCCCTCCCACCCTAAAAAAAAAAATTTGAAACATTTTTTGCCAGCCTCTAATGTCATACCTAGCTCCATGACAGCAGTATGCAGGTCCCTGGAGCAGTTTTAGTGGGCACTTCAGACACCCGGACCCAGGCCCATCCCCCCCTACCTGTTACACTTCTGGTGGTAAATGGGAGCCCTCCAACACCCACCCGAAACCCACTGTACCCACACATAGGTGCTCCCCTTCACCCATAAGGGCTATGGTAGTGGTGTACAGTTGTGGGGAGTGGGTTTTGGGGGGGGACTTGGGGGGCTCAGCACCCAAGGGGAGGGAGCTATGTACCTGGGAGCAATTTATGAAGTCCACTGCAGTGTCCTCTAGGATGCCCAGTCGGTGTCCTGGCATGTGAGGGGGGACCAGTGCACTACAAATGCTGGCTCTTCCCACGACCAAATGGCTTGCATTTGGCTGGGTTTGAGATGGCCGGCCTCGGTTTTCATTATCGGCGAAAACCAATGCCGGCCATCTCTGGGGTTGACACAAATGTTGAGATTTGGCCAGCCCCGACTGTATTATCGAAACGAAAGATGGCCGCCCATCTTGTTTCGATAATACAGTCGGAGACGCCTCTTTACGGTTCCGGCCTTAGAGGTGGCCGCCCTTATAGATGGGCGCCCCCGTTTCATTATACCCCTCCACGTAACTCTGTAAGTCTAAGTGCTTTGAAAATATGCCTCCACGTGAGACATGGCATATGCACAAAGGAGTGACATCGTGAGAAGGAAGCGAGTGAGATCAACTGGGTCTGTGGCACTGCTCCGAGAATAAAAACAGGCATACTACACAGCGTCTGGAAGAAAACAGGACCCTTTACACAGTTTCAAAATACTTTACAATTGTTTAAATGTTTACGATGACCTTTGAAAATACATTAGTATAATGGTCTTTTTTTTTCTTAGTTAATTCATAATTTGTGTTCGAAGTGTCCTCCTTCAACCTTGACACATTCACAAAGTCTTCGATGCCACTGAGCTGTTGGCTCAATGAATTCTGATGTTTCATTAAACTGATTTGCGAGCTTGAAGGCGCTGGAGTGCCATCCTGTTGAAAAATAAAGTGCTAAGAGATGTCTTGAATTTCAGGCAGAAGTTTCTGGTGTAGTAGGACGTTTTGGGGTTATTTGGAAAAATGTTGGGGGGTCCTGTTTTTATTCCCCAGACACCATGAAGATGAGTCTTATGGATGTCATCTGCCATCATATTCTGTGCTCTGCAGTGCAAAACACTAGGGCTTTAACACACTGCTTCCCAACCCTCTCTTGGAGTTGTTTCTGTTCAGGACTGCCACAATGAATATGCATTATAAATATTTGCATACAATGACTCTCCAAGGTATACAAAAGTCTGTCTTGCTCATACTTATCACAGCTATCAGAACGGTTAGACCTACCCCCAAGGACAGGTTTGAAAACTACTGCTTTAAGTACTCCAAGGCAAGACGGAAGTCACTAGGAGCCATTAAGAGATCTCACTGCCCGTCAAGCCTGTCACATGATTAAAATGGCTCTTTCTGCCTCTGACCACAAGATCAGCAGCTCAGGTTTCCATTGCTCCTGCAAAACTGTGCTCCTGACTAATGCTTAGCATTACTTCCTACATCTTCTTTCAATCTTGGAATCTCATACACATTCCTTAGCAATTCACAATCTGGCATCCAGGAGTTCTGATCCTGCTTTTCATTTGCTTCACATATTCTTCTTTCTGAACCAGTTTTTTTCCCACAGCGGCTTGGAAATAGGGATATTAATGCAGCCTCTCCTTCAGAGGGTTTGGCCAGACAATTCTGTTATCACATCATTCTTAAGCATATCAGTAGAATAGAACAACATAAGATAAGCTTCACTGAGCCAAGTCAAGGTCAAAAGAAACATAAAAACCCAAGTCATGCTGAGTCAGATCAAGTCCATCAAGCCCAGTATCCTGTCACCTACAGTGGCCAGACTGGCCCATAAAAACCAAGCGGACCCTTAGAGTAGATCTCTATTTCTCATAGTTCATTCTCAGGAATAAATTATGCTTTTCCTAAGTCTACCTAGCTAATACTATGTTTCTGGACTGTTCCTCCAGGCAGCCACCTCGTGATTCTCGATGTTTCCGAAGAAGTGGCTGTACTTCATACCCACAAAGTTCTTTTGGATCTCCAGTCTCCTGCTGCAAAATCAAATTCAAGTATAATGTTCAGTCAGTACCAAGGCTCGACAAGTCTCAATTACCACCAATTAGTCATATAGGGCCAGACTTCACGAATCTATGCCCCCAAAAAACCACGAAGCCGAAACATTAAAAAAAAAACCTGCTATCCTAGGAGTGATGTTAATTGGTGAAGTACCAATGTGGACTGCTGGAGAAGGCCAGAACAACTAGCATACAGTGGACATGACCACTGTCTTACAAAAGGAAAGAAGATCCAAACTAGCTCAAAGCAGCTGTTGACGCCTGTCACAAAACGCCTAGACACACGCCTGAGGTTTCCCCACAGCCATTTAGAGGGTCTATCCCCAGCACGGCTCAGGTCCGCTTCCAAAAGCAATCAAAACCAGCAGAGTTTGCAGAGAGAATCATGAGAAATCCTCTCTTCCGAAACCCTGCTCCGATCCGGCGTTATTTTTTGCAGCGGTAAAGCAGTTTTGTTTCGGGCGCTCTTTTCTGAGTATTGGGGAGGAATACAAAATGACCTCAATTACATGAGCTTGACTACATTTGCACGTTATCTGCGCTAACGCGCTCATTTCTCACACTAGACCTCTCTGAACATTCTGCGCAGGCAGATGCGGGCACTAGTACACGGCACTAACGGCCTCTAGCTCCTGCGTTTAATTTTGAGCATTGAATCCCCAGCCCTAGGTCTGACACCATCTGTCTTTGTCTCTCTTTTTTTTCTCAGCGTTTTTTTGTTCTCAGTGTTTGCAAAGCTGAGATGCTTTATCTTTGAACCTGAGAGCAGGCATCAGAAAAGCTGCAAAACAGCCTCATCAGCTGTAAACAACTCTCAGTTTCTGTTTCTGCACCTGCCTATGGCACATTACAACGAGTCATGCGAAAGCCGGGGAGAACTGCTTTGCACCTTTTCTGCTGCTTGCTCTCCACATGGTACTGCAGTGAGCTGATGCTGCATCGCTGATTAAGAAGCCATGCTGGGAGCCTTAAACTCACCAACAGAGTGCTGTGCTTCTTTCCTGACCCAAATAAAATTGGGTAAGATCCAGCCCTCAGCCCACCGCTTCGCCCTTCCTGGATCTTGTGGCTGCACTGCCCAAGTCAGCCTATCGGTGCCCCTCTAAATTTATCCCTACATAAATCCTGGCATCTGGACTGGTCTGGCAGGACTCAAAGGACAGCAGTGGGCAGGTTTCTCAAGATATCACTTAAAATTGTTATGCTCCAGAATCACAGAGCGTAAACACCTAATCAGATTTTCTCACGGCTTCTCTGAATTACAGCTTTCATTTTCACATCAAAAAGCTTGTATGTTTCTAAGCTGTGCTTGAAAACTTAAGTTCAGTCCCAAAAGAATCTGCATACTACTATGAATGTTAGAGACATGAGCAGTAGAAGAACAAGCATGTTTTTGCACTACAAATGTATACGGTTGAATTGTGCCATCTAAAGGAGAAAAAAGAATAAACCACAGGATCACATTTTCACGGTCATCCTCAACTGAATGTATTTAAGTACATCTTCTGCCATAACACTGCTGATAAACCTTTATACAGAGGTTTTAACATACCATGGGCTATGTTATAAGGTCATACCATGGGCTTATTTTCAAAGTTCCATAGACTCTGTAAGTCTAAGTGCTTTGAAAATACACCTCCATGTCTTATAGCTACATCAATGAGAAATTAAACTAAGCTGTGACTGAGAGAGGCTATGAGAAAATCTGATTAGTAAGGTACTTATGTACAGTGATTCTGAAGAATACAATTTTAAGTGATACCTTGAGAAAATTGTCTACCCATTTCCTTTTCTTGAGTCCTGCCAGACCAATCCAGACGCCTGGGATTATGCTCCTCTATCAGTAGATAAAAGACCAACAACCGCTGGTTTGCTGACATCACCCGAAAGTGTCCCATTGAGCCTCATAACATGTACCAATGAACAAAACCAATAGCGTTCCTATGAAGAAACAGTGTGTTTTAAGCCTGTAAAATGTATTAGATATTTTCCTGTTTTAATTACGTCCTAAAGTGTATTTCTCCTATTTGGCCAGCAGGTGGTGTTTCTTTGCTGTAATAGGGATCTGAATGTTCTTTTTCTTTAACACAAGCAGAAAGCAAGCAGCAGTATACTTTTAAAACTTGTCGACTGGGCTCCGATTGGCCTAGAGTTTGAAAAATTACTGGCTGTTGCTTCAGTATTAGCCCGGGAGAAAAGAGAGACAGATCTCTCTGCTAAGGCTCCATGAACAAATATATATCCTGATCTTCCCAGGTACTGTTTAGACAATATGCAAATGTTTCGTTTTCTAATTAATCCATTTTTTCAGTTACTTGTTACTGTTGGCTGATTGCACTTTTTTTTTTTTTTTTTGTCATTTTTCCAAGTTCTGAGAATAAACACATTTCTTTGTTTGCCGTGCTTGTCTGGACTGATAAAGAATCCTGGTGGGTCTGTGAGTGCTTTCTGGGAACTGTGGGACCACTGGGAGTGTGGCCCAAGTAACCTAAAAATCACTGGGGATAATTTGAGAGCAGGGGACTCGCCCAGAGGCGGTTGGGACCAAGTCTTGGGAGGAGGGTGCTAGTGTAGAACATAAGCGGCAAGTGGACCTGAGCTGTGTTGGGGATAGACCCTCTAAGTGGCCACAGGATAATCCCAGGTGGGTGGATAGGCGTTTCATGACAGTTCCCAAAAAAAGCAATTGAGGAACTCTATCCGTCTCTTTCTTTGTACAAAGTCTTTCCTGACCACGTTTAAGGCTAGATTAAAAATTATGTCTTCTCTCAAGCATTTGGGGACTAGATGGCTAGTGTGGTGAATAGATTACACTTCCTTTTCATTTTCTGTCTTCTATACTTTTCATTATTTGTTTAGTTTGTATTCCTACTGTCACATCTAAAACCTCTGCCCTTTTGGTTACAGGTCATGCATCTACCCTCTCGGTGGCTCCACTGTTACGTAGCACCCTGATAACCTCTGTCACCACTCTTCGATATCTAGGTGTAATCTTGGTAATTGAACTATCATTTGGTCCTCATATTTCTGCAGCGGTAAAATCATGGTTTTTTTTTTCCCCTCCACTACATCTACTAACTTCACAGCTACCTTGATGATGACACCTGCGCTACGTTACTTTACTCCCTGGTAACTAAAAAACTTGACTATTGCAATATCATATATATTGGGCTTCCATCATCTCTTTTGGAAAAACTTCAAACGGTCCAAAACAACTCTGTTTGACGCTCATGCCCACCAATTTGATCATGTCTCCCCCACCCCTCTTGTTCGTTATCACTGGTTACCAGTTACATCTGTGTACATCCTAAGATATAAACTTTGACTTACAAAGTCCTTCATTCTGGTCACCCTTCCTACCTCACTTCCATCATCTTTCCTTACAGGCCATCACAAACCCTCCACTCGTCATTTCAGCACCGTCTAAACTGTACCCCCAGTCCACTGTTAATATTTAGCAGTTACACGCCATACTGCATTGCTCTATATTGCGCCCTCCCCCCGCCCACACACACGTATGCAATTGCCTCCCAGAAAGCTTACGTTCTGAAGAATTCTATATAAGGTTTAGGTCGTCTCTGAAGACCTATCTTTTTCCTATGGCCTTCTCAGTGGGATGATGTCATGGTGCAGACTGTAGTCCAATGTGTTGAGCCTTTGGATCAGCAACGGCAGTTATGAAATGTGTTCTCATATCTTTCTTCTATAATTTTGCAGCTCTTTTCTAGTTTTTATGATAATGGAATTTTTTGTAAGCCCCTTTGATTTTAAATTTGAAAGGTGGTATATCAAGCTGCAATAAACAAACACTGGAAGAGTTCAGCCTCAGTAGAGGCTTCCATTCTTGTCCTACACCAGGAAATTGTCTGCCAACCGTGGCCAACAATGAGATGTTGAGTTCAATTCTCCATCTCCAGAGTCTGCCCTCCTCTTGTGCCTTCTCCTCCCCACACAAATTTTTATCAATATATCTTACAAATATTATGGACATTTTGAATTATTCTCCCATTTGGCTGCTATCTATACAGGCTTTTAGTATATACTCTCTCTCTCTCTCTCTCTCAAAAGTGGTACATTAAAGGAAACTATGACTGTCTGAATTCTTTGGCTAATGCATGCACTAACAGTAAATAGTTCCCAAATGACAGTATAAAACTCAATCTAGGTCCGGTCCGTTCAATCCATTACACTACCTGATTGGCAGCCATCGGGGAATTGTTTTTCACCCACTCTTCAACAATTTTTACAACAGCTCGAAGGATCTTAGCATCTGGAGATTTCTCAATGAGAGACGTCAAAATAGCTTGAATAAAGCTTTTCCTCATGTCCATGTTCATCACAGCCAGGCGTGTCTTCACAAGATCTAAGCTGAGCATCACCAGCTCGCTTGTACCTGCTAAAAGCAAAAGCAAAAACAAAACAAACAAAAACAGATGAGTAAATGCAGTGATACCCTGCTCTGTCACACTTCAGGATAAAAATGGATCACTGTGGCCCTAAGGTCACATCCAGTTCCCCTGGACGAGAGTGGATTCCAGCCCGTACCAGTGGCCGTGTGTTACTTCCAGCCAGAAATGACATTTCTACAGACCACAGATACTGCTCTTTAGACTTCTGGATTCTAGTAGGGAGTGGTGAAGGAGCTGCTCTGTAGACAAAGCACCCCAATGACCATAAGGTTGTCCAACTCTGTTATACGATAACAAGCTTGTTTATGCACACTGAGTCAGAGGCACAGCTACAGGTGGACCTGGGTGGGCACAGGCCCACCCAGCGGCAGCACCACACTGTTCTCTTCTCCCCTCTCCTCTGCGGTGTCCCATCTGCACTCCTGTCTCTGAACCCCGGTCCCTCCCCGGTGTCAGTACAGGCATCCTTGGCGCCTGCAGTGATTCATTCTCACAGCTTGCGCTGGCCCCGCAGGCTTCCATCTGCCACATTCCGCCAGACAGGAAACAGGCAATGATGTTAGCAAGGGCGGGACACAGCATATGGAAGCCTGAGGGGCTGGCACAAGCAGCGAGAATGAATCGCTGCAGGCGCCGAGGATGTGCCTGTACGGTACACCGGGGAGGGTCGGGGTTCAGAGACAGAAGCGCAGATGCTGGGACGCCATGAAGGAGATGTGGGGTAGATTTAAAAAAAAACTGTGTTCTTAAAAAATATCTGGGGAGATATCTGTTGTATGTATGTATGTGTGTGTGTGTGGGGGGGGGGGGGGGCACGTACACATGGAAAGGCCCACCCAGTTTACCCCTGGGCCCATCCAAAACACCGAGTGTGTCTACGCCTCTGCACTGGGTGGTCAGAACCTAGCTCATAAAAGTGAACAACTGACTGGTATATTTTGAGGGGCATAATCAAAAGGGACGCCCAAGTTTTTCTAAGGACATCCTCGCAGGACGTCCCCGTGAAGGGCCGGGGAAACCCATATTATCGAAACAAGATGGATGTCCATCTTTCGTTTCGATAATACGGTCGGGGATGCCCAAATCTGGAAATTTAGGTCGACCTTAGAGATGGTCGTCCTTAGACTTGGTCGTTTCTGATTTTCGAAAATAATGGAAACCGAGGACGCCCATCTCAGAAACAACCAAATCCAAGCCCTTTGGTTGTGGGAGGAGCCAGCATTCGTAGTGCACTGGTCCCCCTCACATGCCAGGACACCAACCGGGCACCCTAGGAGGCACTGTAGTGGACTTCAGAAATTGCTCCCAGGTGCATAACTCCCTTACAGTGTGTGCTGAGCCCCCCAAAACCCACTACCCACAACTGTAAAACACTATCATAGCCCTTATGGGTGAAGGGGGCACCTAGATGTGGGTACAGTGGGTTTTGGAGGGCTCACATTTACCACCACAAGTGTAACAGGTGGGGGGGGGGGGGGGTATGGGCCTGGGTCCGCCTGTCTGAAGGGCACTGCACCCACTAAAACTGCTCCTGGGACCTGCATACTGCTGTGATGGACCTCAGTATGACATTTGAGGCTGACAAAAAATATTTTTAAAGAATTTTTTTGAGGGTGGGAGGGGTTTAGTGACCACTGGGGGAGTAAGGGGAGGTCATCCCCTATTCCCTCCGGTGGTCATCTGGTCAGTTCGGGCACCTTTTCATGACTTGGTCATAACAAAAAAAGGACCAAGTAAAGTCGTCCAAGTGCTCGTCAGGGACGCCCTTCTTTTTTCGATTATGGGTCGAGGACGCCCATGTGTTAGGGACGCCCATGTGTTAGGGACGCCCAAGTCCCACCTTCGCTACGCCTCCAACACGCCCCCATTAACCTTGGTCGTCCCCACGATGGAAAGCAGTTGGGGACGCCAAAAATCGGCTTTCGATTACACCAATTTGGGCAACCCTGGGAGAAGAACGCCCATCTTCCGATTTGTGTCAAAAGACGGGCGTCCTTCTCTTTCGAAAATAAGCCCGTTTGTGTCATAAATAAGGAACCAACAAATGCACATAGATACATATTTTTTTTAACCAGAGGGATACTATTGCCCAGATAATGAAAAACAAAATAATTCAATCTACTAGCACTGGTATACCAATTATTGTGCACTCGAACAGCACATTTCATCCACACAGAATCCAGAAGTGCTGTACAATTATAACACTTCCAACCTATGATTTAATGAACAATCTATGAAAGTGTTATGCCTCAAACTCCTACAGAAGATTGCAGATAGCCTCCTGAACTAAATTCATCTGCATCCCACGGCTAAATTTTGCATTAAATTCCACAGATGAGTAACGTGCAAAAATTGTTTTTGAACAAGTTCATACAGTGGCAGCAACAGTTAAAGGGACTCTCACGGCCTGCTACAGAGGCTCCCAGAGACACTGAACATAACAATAACATTTAAGTTCCGCTATATACCTTTCAGTTCAATGTGGATCACATTAAAGAGACTGGTCATTTCCAGGAAATACATAAACAATTAATATTAAAACAAACTGATTGACCCTTATAAATCAGGTAGGATTCAATACAAAATTTCTTAAATAAGTTTATCAATAGAAATCAAACAAAATAAAACATGGAAAAGAAAATAAGATGATACCTTTTTTATTGGACATAACTTAATACATTTCTTGATTAGCTTTCGAAGGTTGCCCTTCTTCGTCAGATCGGAAATAAGCAAATGTGCTAGCTGACAGTGTATATAAGTGAAAACATTCAAGCATTACTATGACAGTAAAATAGATACCATTGGAGATTCTACATGGAATGTTGCTACTATTGGAGATTCTACATGGAATGTTGCTACTATTGGAGATTCTACATGGAATGTTGCTATTCCAGTAGCAACATTCCATGTAGAAGGCTGCGCAGGCTTCTGTTTCTGTACGTGCAGGACGTCAGACTCACAGAAGCAGAAGCCTGCGCGGCCACATTGCTGATCTACAAGGGCCGACTTCTACATGGAATGTTGCTAGTGGAATAGCAACATTCCATGTAGAATCTATAGAAATCAAACAAAATAAAACATGGAAAAGAAATAAGATGATACCTTTTTTATTGGACATAACTTAATACATTTCTTGATAAGCTTTCGAAGGTTGCCCTTCTTCGTCAGATCGGAAATAAGCAAATGTGCTAGCTGACAGTGTATATAAGTGAAAACATTCAAGCATTACTATGACAGTCTGACAGGGTGGGAGGATGGGGGTGGGTCGGAGGTATGCATGGGGACATCAAAGCATATCATTGATATTCTAACAGGATGGGTGTGGATAGGTGAGGGGAGGGTGATCACCAGAGACATACAGCTTTATGGTTTATAATGGGCTAGGAACCCCAGATCCTTGTTATCACCTATCACCTATCCACACCCACCCTGTTAGAATATCAATGATATGCTTTGATGTCCCCATGCATACTTCCTACCCACCCCCCTCCTCCCACCCTGTCAGACTGTCATAGTAATGCTTGAATGTTTTCACTTATATACACTGTCAGCTAGCACATTTGCTTATTTCCGATCTGACGAAGAAGGGCAACCTTCGAAAGGTTATCAAGAAATGTATTAAGTTATGTCCAATAAAAAAGGTATCATCTTATTTTCTTTTCCATGTTTTATTTTGTTTGATTTCTATTGATAACCTTAAGAGTGGACTAACACGGCTACCACACTCCTCTACTTAAATAAGTTTGTATCTGTTTCCGGAAATGCCTGTAATTAGTCCCAAACTCTCATAGTCTAACAGCTCACAAACCCTCTCTCCCCAAAGGGGATCTCAAAGCCCTAGTGAGCTGCTGGGCTCTCTAAATCCCCAGCCCTGATGAAGGACTAAAAGGTTTAAATATACCACTCCCAACAAAGTCCCCTTCTAGGTCCTGCCCCTCACTCTATGTGGGACCCTAACTCATTCAACGGGTCTGGGAGACAATGGGAGCAGTAGTAATCTTCATTTACTTCTGCACTAGTGACTGCTGCTCCTAGCAGTATCTCATCACACTACTTCTAGAGGTTCAGGTTCACAAATAGTCTTTCAGGTCCCCCGGGGAGGGAGACTGAGAGAAGATCTTTTTTAATCATGTGTGACCATCTATGGGAAATGACAACTAAAGGTACCAGAAACAAACAAACAAACAAACAAACAAAAAAGAGGTTTCAATGAATTCTGTTAGAGAAATCAATTAAAAGTTACAAAAGTTCAAACAAGTAACTTTTGCAAACATGTAATTAAACTCTGGAATTCGTTGCCAGAGAATGTGGTAACGACGGTTAGCTTAGCGGGGTTTAAAAAAAGGTCTGGACGGCTTCCTAAAGGAAAAGTCCATAGACCATTATTAAATTGACTTGGGGAAAATCCACTGCTTATATCTAGAATAAACAGCATAAAATGTATTGAACTTTTTCGTGATCTTGCCAGGTATTTGTGACCTGGATTGGCCACTGTGGGAAACAGGATGCTGGGCTTGATGGACCTTTGGTCTGTCCCAGTGTGGCAATACTTATGTACATATGTGCTTGGGATTCTGAATGGAATCTTGTTATTCTTTAGAATTCTAGAATCTTGCTACTCTTTGGGGTTCTATATGGAATGTTGCTACTATTTGGGTTTCTGCCAGGTATTTGTGACCTGGATTGGCCACTGTGGGAAACAGGATGCTGGGCTTGATAGACCTTTGATCTGTCCTAGTGTGGCAATGCCTATGTACTTATAGACCCATAACATGAAAAACAGGCCATTCCCAACATTTTGGATCCGCTACTTTAGTAACCTGTTGCCAGACACAGTCACATTAATGCCCCACTTCAGATCTGGAGGAAGGGTGCTGCTAGACTATCAGGGATTGGAGGCCTTCTTGGAAGAGAGGCTCTGAGAGAACCTCTGAAGTGGATCATGAGGTAAAAATGAGCCTTTTAATGTTTCTGAGACATGCAAAGAAAAACAACTACACTTACAAAGGTACGGATATTTTTCTTGCAAAAAAAAAAATAGGCATATGGATCTTTTTTTTGCAGCCTCATTCTCCCAATTTTGTCATTAATAAGCTCTTTTGAATCACAGCAACTCATTAACGACAAGTTTAAATAAATGTTTTGCAAATCTGACTTTGCAACGGAGTGCTTCATATGGAAAACA
Organism: Microcaecilia unicolor; assembly: GCF_901765095.1. Taxonomy (NCBI): domain Eukaryota; kingdom Metazoa; phylum Chordata; class Amphibia; order Gymnophiona; family Siphonopidae; genus Microcaecilia; species Microcaecilia unicolor. The sequence goes on from NC_044038.1 coordinate 25,092,169, forward strand.
GTAGAAAGGTACTGGAGATCGGAAAAATGCCAAATTTCGGGCATTTTGCACTATTTGTACAGTATATGTGAAATACACTTTTGTGAAGTCATTTTGAACTTTAGTACATGACACCCAAAGACAGAAAACTGTATTTGTTACTTATACCTGAGAAAACAGGCAGGATATGAATACAGAGTCTTGCTTATGTTCAAAAAGCAAACCAATAGTAAAACAATATTCAGTTAAGTGCTGAATATTGGCACTTAACCGGCTAAGTGGAGGAGTGGCCTAGTTGTTAGGGTGGTGGACTTTGGTCCTGGGGAACTGAGTAACTGAGTTCGATTCCCACTTCAGGCACAGGCAGCTCCTTGTGACTCTGGGCAAGTCACTTAACCCTCCATTGCCCCTTGTAAGCCACATTGAGCCTGCCATGAGTGGGAAAGCACAGGGTACAAATGTAACAAAAATAAAATTGATACTATTGGAGATTCTACATGGAATGTTGCTACTATTGGACATTCTACATGGAATGTTGCTACTATTGGACATTCTACATGGAATGTTGCTATTCCACTAGCGACATTCCATGTAGAAGGCTGCGCAGGCTTCTGTTTCTGTGAGTCTGACGTCCTGCACATACGTGCAGGACGTCAGACTCACAGAAGCAGAAGCCTGCGCGGCCACATTGGTGATCTGCAAGGGCCGACTTCAATCTCAAATAGTAGCAACAGGTGGAGGAGTGGCCTAGTGGTTAGGGTGGTGGACTTTGGTCCTGGGGAACTGAGGACCTGAGTTGGATTCCCACTTCAGGCACAGTCAGCTCCTTGTGACTCTGGGCAAGTCACTTAACCCTCCATTGCCCCATGTAAGCCGCATTGAGCCTGCCATGAGTGGGAAAGCGCGGGATACAAATGTAACAAAAATAAAATTGATACTATTGGAGATTCTACATGGAATGTTGCTACTATTGGACATTCTACATGGAATGTTGCTATTCCACTAGCGACATTCCATGTAGAAGGCTGCGCAGGCTTCTGTTTCTGTGAGTCTGACGTCCTGCACATACGTGCAGGACGTCAGACTCACAGAAGCAGAAGCCTGCGCGGCCACATTGGTGATCTGCAAGGGCCGACTTCAATCTCAAATAGTAGCAACAGTGGAGGAGTGGCCTAGTGGTTAGGGTGGTGGACTTTGGTCCTGAGGAACTGAGTTCGATTCCCACTTCAGGCACAGGCAGCTCCTTGTGACTCTGGGCAAGTCACTTAACCCTCCATTGCCCCATGTAAGCCGCATTGAGCCCGCCACGAGTGGGAAAGCGTGGGGTACAAATGTAATAAAATAAAAAAAATAAATAAAAAATAAGTGCTGACTCCGCCCCTGGAATGCCAACAGAATAGCCGGTTTCGGCTTGAGTGCTAACTGGGCATTTTCAAAGGCGCTATCTGACGCCGGACAAGCAATTTAAACAGGAAGGAGCTGTTTCAGGCTGTTTAAATCGCTTTGAATATCGACCCCTCCAGGTTTTTCAGAAGCCATGGTCAATGCTATAGAAGGAGGGGGAAACCACAAGACATGATAAATTAAAAAAAAAAAAAAACAACAACAACATACCATGAAGGGATATTAGAGCAAACGCATACACATTGTAAGAATAATACTACAGCTGAACGTTCTACTTCTCTTCAAAGGTTCTTTTTTATTGCCCTAATCAATCAGCTCAGGGAGAGTGTCCCTTCAGATTCATTGATCATCTTGCTGTTAACAACGTGACATGCACTGCGCTTTCAGCATTAATGAGGTGGCCATTAAACATGCCATTAAAAAAAGGCCTATTCTTTCACCGCTTTACCAGCTTGATTTAGAAGCAGGCTACACTACACGAGGTGAGAGCGCACTCCATCTGCTGACAGATCATGAACCGGTCTTGGGTTTGTATCCATCCAGGAGACTACAAATTAAGCCAGGAACCGCCAACCGGAATCTGCTTAACTTATGCCAACACAGACTTTCTATCTTGTCCCTGAGGGCGGTAATATCAAATTAAGAAAGCTACTTTCTACTTTGCATTACTTGCGGCTACCTACTCTGATGTCATAAAAAGTAATCTCATTAAAAGAGCTGCCCCCCTTCGCTTGGAAATCTTAACAGGCTGAAATAAGCCAGAAGCAGCACCTATACAGCAAGGATGCCTTAAGAGCAAGTTCTCTCTTCCCTAGCCAGAAATGTCGGGGATAAAGTACAGGTAGAAGAAAATTCTGAAGGCTGTACACTTAATATATATAATTGAGTGCTTATGGAGATATAAATGATTTTTATGAGATTATCACAGTATATGGATCTCAAAAGCATAAACTGCAATGCATCGTTACCTGTGTTTGCTTCTGCCGTTCCTGGCGTTGCCTGCGGATTTAAATGTTCTTTGACCATCTTCTGCAGAGAACGCATAAAGACAGAAATCAATCTGTCTATGTAGCTGGGGTTGTTGCTGCACGCCGACTTCAGAATCATTAAAGTACCTGAAGAGACGAGGAAGAAAAGTTCAAACAGTTCACAGGAGAGAGAGACTTGGAAATCAATCTCACGTTCTCTAGCACAGAAGTATACTTGGAGCCACCTAATCAACCATTTGCAAAATCTATTTCTGCCATGCACAACACACATAGACGTTCCTAGTTCAACACATTTGAAGGGTTTTAATTTGAAAAGGAAAGGTTTCCGAGACGTGCTATTTTAAATTCAAGATGTTCCCTTTGAGAAAACGTTTTAGCTACGTGGTTTGGAATGGTTATGCGGGATTCTGGTATATTTTCTACACCCATACACCACCTGCAAATGGCCTCTGAAGCTGTATACCTAAGAAACAATCTCTTCCAGTGCGCTAAAGAAATAATTGTGATGTGAAAGAGACCGTCTTCCTAGGTTTTCACATTATTTCCACATCTACATCTAGGGCTTATGTTACAACTAAGTTGAGACCACAATGGATCAGATTCACTGTTCAATCAGTTATGTAACCAAACACACTGTGAATCAAATGTACACATTAATAAACCATTTCATGTGTATTTGCTGAAATGAGAGAAAAAGCCTCGTACTACTGCGGCTCAACACGGTTACTTAAACCGGAAATATTAACAAAAACTATGAAAATCTGTAAAAAAAAATCTCTGAGCCCACAGTGAAAAAGTAATCATAGGCACAAAAACCTCTCATGAAATCTCTTCAATGATCTCAAAAACCCAAATTTCTTCGGCAATATCATAAATCAAAAAACCACTTATCTGTGCTGTGCTAGCTGCTCCGTTACTGCTCTCTTGTGGAGTGAGGTCCCGACGGACCCGTTTCGCTCGTGCTTCCTCACCGTCTGCCCTGGGACAGCAACCAAAATGCATGCATCAGTGCCAGAAGAAATCTTTCAGCAAAACAAACCTCAGTGTACGAGTGTAAGTTGACTCAATCCTCCTGTACCCCGAGAGCTGCCGTCTTTTGGCGTGCAAAGCCAGCAAGCAGACATAAGAACGTCATGATGCACGGATTCGTTTTTTCTGAATACGTACCTTTAAATTGTTTAAGCGCCATTTTGCTAGTCTGCTTGCTGGCTTTGCGCGCCAAAGGACTGCAGCTGTCGGGGTACAGGAGGATTGAGTCAACTTACACTCGTACACTGAGGTTTGTTTTGCTGAAAGATTTCTTCTGGTACTGATGCATGCGTTTTGGTTGCTGTTCCAGGGTAGACGGTGAGAACTCTTGAGGAAGCACGAGTGAAACGGGTCCGTCGGGACCTCACTCCACAAGAGAGCAGTAACGGAGCAGCTAGCACAACACAGATAAGTGGTTTTTTGATTTATGATATTGCCGAAGAAATTTGGGTTTTTGAGAACATTGAAGAGATTTCATGAGAGGTTTTTGTGCCTATGATTACTTTTTCACTGTGGGCTCAGAGATTTCTTTGACAGATTTTCACAGTCTTTGTTAATATTTCCGGTTTAAGTAACCGTGTTGAGCTGCAGTAGTATGAGGCTTTTCCTCTCATTTCAGCAAATACACATGAAATGGTTTGTTAATGTGTCATTTAGACTACTGCAATCTGCTTCTTGCTGGCCTCCCACTTAGTCACTTCTCCCCTCTCCAGTCGGTTCAAAACTCTGCTGCCCGTCTCATCTTCCGCCAGGGTCGCTTTACTCATACTACCCCTCTCCTCAAGACCCTTCACTGGCTCCCTATCCGTTTTCGCATCCTGTTCAAACTTCTTCTACTAACCTATAAATGTATTCACTCTGCTGCTCCCCAGTATCTCTCCACACTCGTCCTTCCCTACACCCCTTCCCGTGCACTCCGCTCCATGGATAAATCCTTCTTATCTGTTCCCTTCTCCACTACTGCCAACTCCAGACTTGGCGCCTTCTGTCTCGCTGCACCCTACGCCTGGAATAAACTTCCTGAGCCCCTAAGTCTTGCCCCATCCTTGGCCACCTTTAAATCTAGACTGAAAGCCCACCTCTTTAACATTGCTTTTGACTCTTAACCACTTGTAACCACTCGCCTCCACCTACCCTCCTCTCTTCCTTCCCGTCCACATTAATTGATTTGATTTGCTTACTTTATTTATTTTTTGTCTATTAGATTGTAAGCTCTTTGAGCAGGGACTGACTTTCTTCTATGTTTGTGCAGCGCTGCGTATGCCTTGTAGCGCTATAGAAGTGATAAATAGTAATAGTAGTAGTCTCTTGTAACCAGAGCTAATATTGTGATGTCATAATGCCTCAGGCCACCAATAAGAGCCAACCTCATCAGTGATGTCACAATGGCTTGATTGTCCTATACTTGGCTTACTTTTATTACATAGCTCTTTGAGCAGGGACTGTCTTTCTTCTATGTTTGTGCAGCGCTGCGTACGCCTTGTAGCGCTATAGAAATGCTAAATAGTAGTAGTAGTAGTAGTAATTTGATTCACAGTGTGTTTGGTTACACAACTAAGTTGAGGACACACCCTTAGAGGGTCTAGGACTTAGTTTGAAATAGCAATAAACTTGTTCAGATGGGAAAAAAAAAAATCTTCCTACAATCAGAAACCTTGAAGTGCTTTGGACAAATGGAAAAAATAAAGCATCATTCTCAGTTAGCGAGTTCCACAGCATATCCTGACACCTGAAAAGCAGGCAATTCCCAAAGTGAAATTATATCCGTCTGCACAGATCACAGAGGAAGATGGTGAAGGACGTTTGCTATTTAAAGCAGTGAGCATCTCAAACGCCTTTGCAATTTCAGGCTTCTGTTATTGACAGGGCCAATTCAGTGGACTGACTCGCCACACTGTCCATCATTCCAACACTAACCCTCGCTGAAGTTCTCCTTCTGTTCCAACAAGATACTACAGAACGATAAACTACCTCTTCCATAACATATGTAAGACAATTAAATTCTGGCTTACAAGCTTGTGGCAAAGATCGATTTCTAGATGGGTGATATTAGCTGAGCTAACAGTAGCCTTATCGGACCTAATGATAACCAGGCAAGGCCCCCAAGTCTGGACTCCCTTAAGTTCAACTCTCTTCCATCCACCGATGGGGGAGTCAAGAACGAATATTTACTCTTGCTCCACTCCAATTTAACAGTAGCTTTCGAAAGCTGCCTTTGAAAAGATACATAAGCCTTATTTGTAAAGGTGTGTTAGTCACCTCGTAAATGAAAACGTGAGTTCATAGTAAACAGGACGCCCCCCCCCCCAAAAAAAAAAAACAATGCACATGTCACATGTCAATGCACCTTTGTGCCTCTTTACTGGGTTAATGGAAGTCTCATCTGTTTAAGGTATTTTTCTCTGGATTTTAGATAGATGCATGAAGATAAACAGCCAGGCTTATTAACTGAATTTAACATTTATACTGTGCTTCACCACCTGCTCAAAGCGGATTAGAAAACGGAGTAAATTCAATATAGGTCGCTAAAAGTTAAGAGTCAAAAAACTGGGTGCTAATCTAATTACATACAAGCCGACACGCACCAAATATGTTAAAAAATACTAGCGTAAGTTTGCAATTACGCGACAAACTTTAGGCGCGACCACTTACGCCATGTCTATGGCTGGCGTAAATACAGGCTCCTAAATATCAAAACAAAGGGGGAGCACAAAACTTCCACAGTAAAATCAAGGGAAACAAAACCAGGGTGAAAGAGAGACGTACCAAGAGAATCAGTCAAAAATGAAGTCCAAGCTTCTAAAAACTCTTTACTCTCCAACAGTTCACCAGTAATAATAATACAATCTTGACCAGTCAAAGGCATGAGTGATCCTGACCCTACATGGACCATGTTTCGGCATAAAGCCTTCCTCAGGGGTCATACATGAATCAAAATACAGTCAAGAAATGATATGGTGAGCTGCCGGATTTTCTGAAGTCAAAAGACCAAAATGTACCAAAGCAGACTGTGGAGAAACTCCACTACACTAAGGTGACACACAGAGGATGCTGGGCTTAAACAGTTGGGCGCGTAAATGCAACTATTCTATAGAGTCTGCACAAGAATAGTCGGAATGCCACTGACGTGCAAACATCCCTCCCACGTCATGATAGTGCTGTTCCCTCCTCCCCCCTCCCCCCCCCCAGCTCGTCATCCTATCTGATGGGGAGTTTGCTGCCTTCGCGATGTTCTGGCAACCTGCAGGATTAGTTTCCTGGCTCTTCCTCTTCGGCCGGACTGTTGGAGTTGCAGTGGAGGTCCCTGGCTGGAGTGCCCCGACGGTTGAGGCAGCGGAGGATGACCGTTGGTCCGCCATCTTGTTTCCTGCTCTGCTGACTCCGTCGCTGTGGATGCCTGTCTCCAGCTTCACTTGTTCCACCTGGGCCCCGTCGCAGTCCCGAATGGGGATCATCTTGCTGGTCATATCTGTGTCAGCCTGGATTTTCATCTTTTCCCTTGGCCCGCCAGGACTTTCGCCGTTCATTTCTGTCTCCTTTTGCCTCCATTCCTTTTCCCTTCTTTTCCTGTTTTCCCACTCTAATTACTAAAATGTAACTGTAATGTATTTATTTTAATTGGTTCGTTGTAAGCCGCTTTGTGGCTGTAACACTGTGGCAAAAGGCGGGGTATAAATGTACTGAAATAAATAAATAAATAAATTTGGGCTTGTTAACAATTATTGGCATTTATCATCAATTATTTGCCAATTAAGTGCCAGTTAGTTAATTATGTTATGCAATGTAACTAGCCCTATTCTATAACTGTTCGTCCGACATTTAAAAACTCAGCCAGATAAAAACTTCTCAAAACAACTAAGTCTTCAATGTGCGGTGGAAAATCCATTAGAGGATATCTGGTGAAATTCCAAGACTCTGGTCCCACCCTCGCAAAGCCTTTCTCCTAGTCTCCTGAAAATGAAAGGGATTCGTAGCTGGTACCATAACTAAACTTACTGTCAGAATACAGCGAGCACTTCAGCAAATACAGCAGTCCTTTCACTAAGCTGCGGTAAAGCTGCGTTAGCGTCCGTGCGTGTTTTTGGCAATGGCAATGCGTTGAGTGAACCACTGACTGCGTGGCCCATTGAGGTGGTGGTAAGGGCTCCCCTGCTATTTCAGCAGTACCCAGGCAGCACGCAGCGCTGCCTGATTACTGCCGGGTAAGCACCGGCGCTACAAATAGAAAATATTTTTGTAGCGCTGGAAATGGCGCACGCTCCTGCGGTAGTTTCGGAATGGCAAGCAGTAAGCCCGTGATAGGCTGCTTAGTAAAAGGGCCCCTAAATGAAATAAAATACCACATCTCCTGGCAGCTGACCATGTCAAACTTTAAATAAATGTACAACCATTTAAATCAAATTAGGATTTCACTGGGGTTGAGTAATTATTCAAGACTGAATGGGGGAACGCAGATGATGAATGAAGATATGAGGCTAGAAAATAAGAGATAAAAGCTTTGTCGAAAGCTACATTTTAATTGATGCACTATGTAATACATGAAACTTGTTTTACTGTTTTTACATCATGCTTAGTTTAATTATTTACATTCTGCTATATACCAAAGCAGATTACAAAAAAAAAATCATACATAATTAAAAATATATGCATTGATTACAATAATACATTAATAGTCATACATAAATCAACTGGCCCTTATAGTACTCATCCGAGCCCTGGCAACTTGCTCAACGCTGTCATCACTACCCCACTTACCCCATTATTTAGATAAAAAGCTTCCACCACATTTAAGGAGCTAATTCTGCACCCACCTTTCACGCGGAAACGCGTTCTAAAGGATGTAGGGTGCCAAAATGGGGCTCAGTTATAACACCTAAGTGTATCCATGCACAACTGCAAAGGGGGTGCTCCCATGGGAAGGGCATGGGCATTCCATAAAACTGCACGCAGTATTATAGAATACTGCGGATGCGCACCCAAATTACGCGCAAGGATTGACAGCTGGTTACAAGTCCTGGTGTCCAATGCTATTCCATAAAGAGTGCTCATTTACCGACTCCAGACCTTACTGCACAGTAACAGGCTACTGCAGGAACATGTTAAAGTGTATTGCGGTATTTTGCTGTCTGCATGCAGTAACCCGCCCACTACCTATTTTTCCAAATATTTTTAGGAAGAGGCGTGTCACGGGCTGAGGGCAGGTGTTCCTGTGTTATCCAGCTAGCACATTAGATTTTACTCATCAGGAAAATCCACATCATTCCACCTGCTAAGCAAAGTCAGAAATTTTTGGCCATGTCAAATTCCAAATCACAGCCAACCTTCCCCCCCATGGGGTGCTCCCATGGGAAGGGCATGGGCATTCCATAAAACTGCACGCAGTATTATAGAATACTGCGGATGCGCACCCAAATTACGCGCAAGGATTGACAGCTGGTTACAAGTCCTGGTGTCCAATGCTATTCCATAAAGAGTGCTCATTTACCGACTCCAGACCTTACTGCACAGTAACAGGCTACTGCAGGAACATGTTAAAGTGTATTGCGGTATTTTGCTGTCTGCATGCAGTAACCCGCCCACTACCTATTTTTCCAAATATTTTTAGGAAGAGGCGTGTCACGGGCTGAGGGCAGGTGTTCCTGTGTTATCCAGCTAGCACATTAGATTTTACTCATCAGGAAAATCCACATCAGTCCACCTGCTAAGCCAAGTCAGAAATTTTTGGCCATGTCAAATTCCAAATCACAGCCAACCTTCCCCCCCCCTCCCCGTGAAGGAGTCAGCTAACTCCTGCAGTTTTTGGTACTCAATTTCTTTCCCAAGTTTATAGTGCATTGCAAATGTTTTCACAAGTTTGCTTTGCTGATCTACACAACATACGCTACACTTTCTTGATATGTTGACACTGTATATCACACATTATGAACTCCAAGAAGCAGTTCTCTTGGGGGGAGGGGGGAGCAAGTGTTGACATAAGCAATAGCAATAAATCTGAGAGACTGAGAATAGGAGTAAAGATTCATTCTTTCACGGTATGCTCAAAATTAACCCACTGGAGATGTCACACAGCACAAAAAACATTTGAGTAAACTATTTCATTGTGAAGCGTTATGGGTGCATATCTAAGTCATCTTAAATTGTAAATTTCTAATTTATTTTGCAAATGAATAGCTGAAAAATTAAACTCCTACCTGACTGGGTTTAAATAGCCAATAATTTGCTGTACCTGTATAGTACCATGCTATAAATCTTGATCCAAAATCTTAAGGACAAGTGTGTTAATCCATTTTTTACACCTGGAGTGATTGGGCCAGTTCTCCGTGGCCAATTGGGATAGCCCATTCAATCATGTACAAAAATCTGCAAAATTCATTGGCTTTCAGCTTAGTCTACTTGCCCATGGGTAAATATTCATATCTGGATGCACTAGATTCAAAAAGCCGCAAATTGACAAAATTGAGGGTTATCCCACTTGTAAAACCGTCCAGACCAGTGGCATAGCGACAGGTGGGCCTGGGCCCACCCACTTAGGGCTCAGACCCTCCCAACAGTAGCAGACGTTTAGCGGTAGCTGGTGGCGATCCCAGCCTCTGCCAGCTGAAGACTTCCCCCTGATGGTAACGAAAATGTTACTCTCCACGATACCGGCATCCGCACATGCTCAGTTTTCAGCGCATGCCTGCTGCAGACTGCCAAGGTGGAAAGAGACGTTTTCCCGCCAGCTGAGATATATATTTTTTTGTTGTTGTGGATGAGACCACTTGGTGCCCACCCACTTCTTGCCTAGGCCCACCCAAAATCTGTTGTCTGGCTATGCCCCTGGTCCAGACGACCGGTGCCGAGGGCACTGGAGAGCCACTTTTCAATCTACAACTTGCATAACTACAATGGTGGAAAAATAACAGCTGTACATATACACTGGCTCACGCCAGAGTAGAGAAAATGAGCAAACTCACCAAAGAGCTGGGATGGATTTGCATTCGTAGCTTTTTCATAATTAGTGAGGCCTTCATAAATTACTTTCCCAACTGCGGCGTACAGACACTCCAGCTCTTCATACTTGGAAGCTACACTTGAAGTACCTAAAGAAGAGTTTAAAGCCTTTACTGAAGGCAGTCATCTCTCTTTTCAGCCATACAGAAGTAATAAGTTGGCTAACAACGTAAGCATTTGTACCAGAATAACTCAGTCACAGCCCATTAAGAAGTCTGGAACAACACTCTTAAGTTTAACAATTCAATAAGTGCTGGTTGAACTATCACACTGAGAAGGGGAATTTTGACTTACCTCCTTCAGTTCCTGTTCTAAAACCCTTCCCAACAGGCAGGGAATGACCAAAAGTGTTGCAGGTTGAAAACAAAACAAAAAAAAAAACCACAGACTTCACAATGTTTTCCTCAAGATGCTGAGGAGGAACAGCCTAATGGTTAGCGCAGTGGCAGGAGAACCAGGGGACTGGATTTGATCCCCACTGCAGCGCTTTGTGACTCAGGGCAAGTCATTTTAATCTTCCATTGCCCCATGTACAAAATAAGTACTCGTATATAATAATATGTAAACAGCTTTCATTGTAACTACAGAAAGGCAGTATATCAGCAACAAGGAGAAACTTTTTATGGGATTTAAAATTATGCTATTTATTGATGTCTCGAAAGAGATGACGGAGGAAACAATTTTTGCTCCTCAAGCCTGAAGTTTTGCACTTGGGGGGGGGGTTCCTTTTTTCTTAGATACCCCTGCAAGTGCATAATAAGGCTGGGGGGGGGGGGGGGCAAGAAGTATATGTTTACTGAACCCTGCTCATGTATCATCGCTTTTAGCCTCAGTTAAATTGGAGAGGCAACACTAGAAGCTGCACAATGTCTTAGCAGAGAATAATTTCCTTAATTTTCTCCTTTGTTATATTTCTCCCCTAGATTTCCTAAAATCTTGGATCTCCATTTATGGACTTGAGTGTCTTAGAATTTTGAAAGTGTAATGATTTAACTGCTCTTTCTTTTCTTTATTTTCCCGTGTAAAAGATTTCTATTGGAGTGACACTTTCCTAAGCAAGATGTTTCTTGTAAATTTTGATTAAATGAATAAATAATTAAAAAAAAAAAAAAAAAAAAAAAAAGAAAGGCAGTATATCAAATCCCATCCCCTTTCCCATTAGAAAACGTTCAAAGCCTTGTAATCCTCCTAAAATATAATGAGAAATGCCTCAAAAATCACCGATCTTGAAAACGTGAGCCAAAGACTGCAATGGTTGATGGAGACTGATGGAAAAACCAATAAAACAAAAATTAACAAACACAAAATTCCTTCTTCCTCAAAGTCTGGATTTCAGAAATATACCCAATCAGCTCTCTACTGTTAACAAATCAGCTCAGCTCAATTACACCCTCTGCAAAGGCGGCATCAGAAGTTGCCCAAAACCGACGGATAAGGAGGGATTTCCTACAAGCAGTCAGGCTTCCTCAATGGGAAGCCGGGAATCCAGTGAAGATAGGAATAAGTGGGCAAACTGAATGGGCCAATTCATTTTTTTTTCTGCCATCATTTTCAATGCTATGTGTTCAATTTATGGGGTTTTAAAAACGTACGCAATGAATGCCGTGCTGCTACGTTGCATATCAGCTGGAATGGCTGGAGCAGATACATTTTATCTTGATTCTTGCACTATTGCTAACTTTTGGTTTTAGAGGGACAGCTGACTCAAACTGTTGGTGTGGCATTTATTTTCAAGAAACCCACACACCAGTGGCGTAGCTATGTGGGGCCGGGGGGGGGGGCCTAGGCCCCTGTAGATTTGGCCCTAGACCCCCCTGCCGACGACCCTCTCGACCCTCCCCCGCCGCCAACATTTGCTGGCGGGGGACCCCAACCCCCGCCAGCCGAGGTCCTCTTCTTCTCGCAAAAGGCTTCCTTCTGTTTCTGACGTCCTGCACGTGCAGGACATCAGAAACAGAAGGAAGCCTTTTGCGAGAAGAAGAGGACCTCGGCTGGCGGGGGTTGGGGTCTCCCGCCAGCAAAGGCAGGCGATGGGTTGGCGGGGGGGGGGGGGGGGGGGTCGAGAGGGGCGGCGGCGGGAGGGGGCAAAGTTGGAGGTGGTGGCGGCGGCCGTGGGGTCGGCAATGGCCGGGGGGGGGGTGGCAATGGCGGGGGTGGGGTTAAAATGTACCCTCTCACCCGCCGAAGTCTGGCTACGTGCTCGCCACACACTCAGCTCTATTCTTCTTTTATAGATTGTTTCCAAGACAGATATGTGACTGCTGATTCATTTAATTGGGAAGGAAGACCCTACTCTTCAGGTGAACTCCACAGCACTATATGGACTCTGTGCCTTATACAGTCCCTTTACTAAGCAGTGGCAAGCCCTCTACAGTGTGCTGTCCAGTTACTGCCAGGTTAGCGTGGGAGCCCTTACCACCACCTCAGTGAGTAGCAGTAAGTGCTTCTCCCCCACATAGCCACACGGTGAGTGCAATCTGACCGCATGGTCATTTCTTGTTTCGGCCTTTTTACCTGCTAGCGCAGGGCCCCTTTTACCGCGTCTTAGTAAAAGGGCCCCCATATTAGCTCTGAGGCTCTTAACCAACCTTACTCTTTTGTAACAGGCACCACTGTTTTAACTCAAAGACCCCACCCAACAGGTTTTTCTGGGGATTTGGATTCTAGATTTGAACGCCAGTTTTTCCAAATCTAAGCTAAAAGTGAGTTATGCACATTTCCCTGCCCAATTGTACAGTCTAAGTTTTGTTAGTTTCTTGTCTGGCTTTATTAGATTCTAAGCTTGAAGAAGCAGGGTTTGTCCATCATGTAGTGTCTGGTAGCGCTACACAAATAATAATAATCGCATCTACTTATGCTTGGCCTCTCTTTGCCGAGTGTGTCACACAACATGAACTTACAAATTCTGGAACTTCTTTATACATAAATTTGTATGTTTTGTTGGAAATACAATTTTTGTCCATCTAGACATTGCAGGCTTCGAAGCGTGTAATTACTTCTGTCCCACATTACAATAACACAAATAATCATTTGTTTCCAAAAGTCCTTTGTTCTGTCCAAATAAAACCTATTCAGCTAGTGGCAGGCAGCACGTTTGCTGACCACTGCCGGCGTTAAACCCGATAATCAATGCCAGGCCGTATCCAGCAACCAGCATTGAATATGCAGGTTTATTTTGGCTGTTAAAAATTTAACTGGCTATGCCAATATTCAGCGCTAACCGGTTAACTTGTTAGCAGTCAAAGATAGGCCACATAAATAAGCAGGCCTATTTTGATTGTTCAACATAGCCGGTTTGGCATTCAACATACGCACTTAACCGGCTATGTTGTGCAAGATTGCCGGTTAGCAGTTAGCCACTAACCGGGATATTCAGCAGCAGATAACCGGTTATCTCCCCGCTGAATGTTAGGCAGTTAAACACTATTTAACCGGCCAGGAGCCGTTCCTAGCTGGTTAAATTAGTTTTGAATACTGGGGAGTCGGTGTTTCTAAACACCCAGAAAATATTTAGCATTTTTCAGGGTATGAAGTAGGTAAAACCATTTCTTGGTTTATATAAAAACTACAACATACCATCCAGAAAATAGAATTCAACATGCATCTTAATACTTGAGATTAGTTGGATAAAATGGTGTAAATTATTGTTTAAGTTCAATATGGTTTTACATTTGATAAACCGCCTTTTACTAACATCGCAAGGGCTCCTTTTACTAAGGTGCGTTAAATGCTAAGAAGCCCATTTTATTCCTACGATACTTCCTTTGATATTTTGCAGCTCTTCGAGCAATACTGGTCCTGCAGCAGCAGGAGATGACCTCTTATTAACCCATCTTCTGCTGCCAATGAAAGGGAAGGCTTAATCTTTATGCAGAGACCATCCCTCCTGAATATCCATCTCTTCGTTCTCTGTTGAAATGCAGCTTAAATCGCATTGTTAAAAACAAACCATCCAGTTACCTTATGCCAACATTTTTTTAAAATCTAAAATCACACCTAGTCAGTCAGGTTTTCAGGACTGCCACAGTGAATATGCATGAGATAATCTGCATATACTGAAGATCACCTGTATGTAAATTTCTCTCATGCATCTTAATTGTGGAAAACCTGAGGTGTGCCTCCAGAAGAAGGCTGAGAAGAGGATTGAGAAGCACTGCCTTGAGTAAACCAATCCCAAGGCTTTAGGCTTGCAGTTGTTGATTTCAGACATAGTAAACATAGTAGATGACGGCAGAAAAAGACCTGCACGGTCCATCCAGTCTGCCCAAGAAGACAAATCCATATGTGCTACTTTTTTACTTGTACTGTCCTCTTCAGTGCACAGACCGCACAAGTCTGGCCAGCCCTATCCCCGCCTCCCAACCACCAACCCCGCCTCCCAACCACCAGCTCTGGCACAGACCCTATAAGTCTGCCCAGCACTATCCCCGCCTCCCAACTACCAGTCCCGCCTCTCACCACCAGCTCTGGCACAGACCGTATAAGTCTGCCCAGCACTATCCCTGCCTCCCACCACCGGCTCTGGCACAGACCGTACAAGTCTACCACAGAATCCTCCATCTTCTGAATTACTTAATCTTTCTGATGCAAGCACATCTGCACCTGTCATCTCCTCGTGCATTAAGTGAAGCAATCCTCTTTTCATACCCAATTTCACTTTCATGTCAGAGTACAATAGGGATGTTCGACAATTGAAAAATTGCATTTTCAAAGAGGAAAAAGGATACTTGCAAAATATATTAAATTTATAGTAGGCACTTTTTGTGCCAAAGCAATGACTGCCACAGCTTATTAAGTTTTTATGTCGGTGGATAATGATGCATTCCACACGATTACTTCCTTTCACTTCTTATGGGGGGGTTGAAAATGCAAGGAAAAACAGACTACAAAAGGCAGAATACGTAAAATATCAGATTAGCATATTCCACAGAGGAGAGCTTTCTCCTTAATTGTTGCAGCTAGGAAGCAAAATAGGAAAGAGATGGAGGGAGCACATACTGGGTTCTGTCGGGAAGACGCCCATTAAGCGAGACAGCAGCGTGTGGACAGCTCTGAGAACTTTGGTGTTTGTGCACGTCATGCAGGCGGCTATGCCTCGTTGCAAGGGCTTGAAACTGCTGAGGATGGCCGGAGACTGGAGGACGGTCAGCAGGAAACTCAGTACCTCTAGGCCTGTACACAGATTGGCAAAATTGGCCTGGTTGGGCTGTTCCTATAGCACCAAAGGAAAGAAACACACACAAATACAATAAAGCAGTGTAATGCCTGAAGACAGCCTAAGTCCTTGGTCTTCTCTCCCAGTCCTCAAAGAGCATCAACGGACTGAATTTTCAGGATATTCCTTATGAATGAGCATGAGACAGATGTACATGGTTATTACCTCCACTGATGTACATCTCTCCATGCACAGGAGTGAAGACCAAGGGTCTAAATACTGACAGTATTGAATGCAACTAGTGATAACACAAGCCTAGATGTTAAGGTGCTCATTTGCAAAGCACAGACTTACGAAGTTGCATAGGTTACTGTAATTCTATGTGCTTTGAAAATGAGCCTCCACATGTTTTAAAAATTCTTTTTATTCATAAATTCAACATAAGCGGAACAAAGGAGAAATTAGGTCTTACCTGATAATTTTCTTTCCATTAGTCCTTCCCACTATTCCAGAACCTGTGTGATAGCTGTGTCCATCAACCAGCAGATGGAGATAGAGAACTGAAAACTGAGCTGAGACATATCTCTCTTGGCATTCCAAATACAACAACCTTAAACAACTTGTTAACCTCACACTAACCAGATGAGCAAGCGTGTGGATTTCTCTCATATCTCTGAACAACTTGTAGAGAACAAGAGATATGCAGGAAGCACCATGCAAGGTGACAAGTCGTTATTTGACCCAATACTTCACAACCACTAAAGATCTCAGAAGCGGGCCTCTGGAATAATGGGAAGAACTGATAAAAAGAAAATCATCGGGTAAGGCTTAATTTCTCCTTCCATTGTGTAACTTCCCACTATTCAAGAACCTGTGGTATGTTTAAAAGCAATCCCTAGTGGGTGGGATCCTGAGGATCAAAGCTCCAAAACTGGGTTCCGAGAGTACCACAACATCCATTCTGTAGTGCTTGGCAAACATATGCAGCGTCGTCCATGTCATCACATTGCAAATA
Organism: Microcaecilia unicolor; assembly: GCF_901765095.1. NCBI lineage: Eukaryota > Metazoa > Chordata > Amphibia > Gymnophiona > Siphonopidae > Microcaecilia > Microcaecilia unicolor. The sequence continues at coordinate 25,108,733 of NC_044038.1, forward strand.
TCTGCCAGAGACAGTAAGGTAGTCTCCGCTCAAGGAGTCGCTGTGCATCTCATAGAATGAGCCTGCAAGGCCTGAGAAACTTGTTTTCCCGCAAGCGAATAAGCTGACGCAATAGTCTCCTTCAGCCATCTTGCAACTGTGGCTTGAAAGCCATGAGGCCAAGCCTCTGCTTACCAAAAAGAACAGTCTATTCGATTTGAGAAACTCATTTGTGACTTCCAGATATCTAATGAGGATACTCACATCGAGAAGCTTCAAGGAAGAATATTTAACCTCTTCGTTCTCTCTATGAAAGGACAGAAGTTCCACAGACTGGTTGAGATGAAATGCTGATACCAATTTCAGAAGAAAGGAAGAAACTGTAGGCACTATTAGAGATAGGTAATAACTCAAGATAGCAATTATACTGGACACATTTGGCTAGGGATATGACAGTGCCTAAAGTTTTGGACTTCTGGTTCTTGCTAAGAATAACTGATTGTCTCTCACCCTCATTAGTCCGTAGCATACTCTATAGATGGTGATGACGTGGATCCTCTTCAGAGCTCAGCTATTCCTGTGAGCCCCTATTATCATGGTTCAGTCCATGTCACTGCCCTAAAAGGCAGCCAGATGTTCAGTGTTAGGGAAGCCATAAATCAGCTACAAAATCGTTCCTGGTGCTCTCTCAGCACAGCCAGTCTTTGGAACTGAGTCAGCTCCTGACTTTGGCCTTGGCTACACTTGGCATACAGAAGCACAGCTCACATGTGTTCTACCAATCCAGTCTTTCTCAGAGAGATGTGTACACCCATCAGGTCCTCTTATCTTCTCTCTTTTGTCCTTTCCTTTCCTTTTTCCAAGTCCAGCATTGGCATAGCCATTCGGGTCCACAGATGACAAATCAGAGACCAATCACCAACCGCGTAGCCCTGCCCCGCAGGTTACATATGGACATAACAATGAGGGGCCTTGTGGGCTTCCAGCAAGAACATCTTATCAGTGGTAGTCTCACAGTGCTAAACTCCCCTCCACGGTTCACAGATGTTACTGGAGACACTGTCTCTGAAGCCCACTCCTCCCACCTTCCCAGGAGATAAACTGGAAGGCAAGACCAAGTAAACACCATGTACCCGAATGAAGTCACTAGCACAGCTGTGCCAGGAAAGAAAAGCAGAGTCCTTGTTGGTTTACTTGCAGATAAGATGTTTCAGGCTGTAACGAGGTCTCAGGCTTACCAAGTGTGAGATCCAGGGAAAGACCCCTGCAAACTGTGCACAGGGAGATCCCCATCTCCAAAAAGTTGAGAAAGGGATCCCGACAAGAGAGCCTGAAGCTCCGAAACCCTATATACCAACACGATCTTTCACGGTGGCCTTCCGGAGTGGCTCAAAAGGAGGCTTCTAAAGAGACCAAAGGACTAAATTAAGGTTCCATTCTGGACATGGCATGTGAAAGGGAGGCCACAACTAGCCCACTCCCCACAAGAATCAAATGATACACGGTCAGCCACAAGAGACGTTTACTCTAGTCAACACCTGAAACAGGCCAAAGTCACAACCTGAACTTTTAGAGAACCCAACGTCAATCCTTTCTGAAGGCCTACCTGGAGAAATGCTAGGATGTGTGCGATCTGAGCAGAGAAGGGAGAAAGTTCATGCTAAGTACCTGTGGAAGATGGAGAGGATCCCTATCTAGCAGTTGAATCACATCTGCATACCATGGTCTCAGTGGCCAATCCGGGGCTACAAGAATTATTTGGGCCCGGTGCAATGCAATCCTTTTCAACATGCGGCCTACCATGGGCCAAGGAAGAAATACATACAGTAGACGTATCTTTGGTCAGGCCTCATTCCCCATTGAGTCTGGTTCTTTCTGATGGCTGAAGAACTTGGGTACTTTGGCATTCCATTTTGTTGCCATTGAGTCCAGAAGCGGAGAACCCCATCAGTCCCCTATCAGCTGAAAACCCTGGCTGGATAGTTTCCATTCTTCCAGGTGCAAGGAGTGTCTGCTGAGAAACTACACCTCCACATTCAAGGACCCAGCGATGTGAGTTGCCAACAAGCAGAGAAGAGTTTTCTCCACCCAACTCATGAGAGAGGCCACCACTACTGCCATTGGACGGCTGTACATCCAGCCTTGCTTGTTGACATAAAAGCCATCATATTGGTCAGAGAAAACTCGGGCCACAAGAAAAGGAGTGAAGTCACGCAAGGCAGTATACACTGCCCTAAGCTCCAAGCGATTTATCAAAAACACTGAGATTCCTGTTCCATCCAGGTGCCCTGTGCCAGATGGAACTTGTAATGAGATCCCCAACCTGACTTGCTGGTATCCACTGTCACTACTTCTCATTGTTATTGGAAAGGAGGCTCC